>NW_015167096.1:56957-63872 GCF_001447785.1 Gekko japonicus | reverse complement strand
TCTACAATCTTTTAAATTAATTTCTCACTGGTATTATACTCTGGAAAAATTGCACAAAATAAATTCATCAATTAGTCCCCTTTGCTGGAAAAATTGTGGATGTATAGGGACATACCTTCACTGCTGGTGGGAGTGTCTTATCATACGCTCTTTCTGGGGTGAAGTCATACAGCAAATCAATGAAATTACTTCACAGAACTTACATGTTTGCCCAATGTTGTCACTCCTTAATTTAAATGAATCGACCTCGAATACAATAGCTCACAAAGAACTTACCTGTATTCTTTTTGCAACTGCAAGGCTGACAATTGCCTCAGTATGGAAATCTGCTTCTCCCCCATCTTTAAATATGTGGTATGAAAAAATATGGGACCAATTTATTTTAGCAAAACTCATACATATTACTCAGACAAATGCTGAGACATCGCCTTCTTCCTTACGATTTGTTGCTATATGGTCAAGAGTTCTCCAATTTATGTCTGAGAAGGATATTCTTCCTTCAAAGTCTTCATATCTCCCCCTGGATCCGTTTCTAGTATGGTCTATCGTCAACATTCATAGGCCTTCTCATACATATTGGCAGAGTTCAATTTACCTTTTTCTAGTTCAATCATCATTCTTTTAAGCTTAATTTATATGTGACTTTCACTCTTCAGAGATTATGCAATTGTAGCAAAATTTTGTATGAAGTAGTACAACTGGTTTTAGTTCGTTTTATTAATGTTACGACTGCTAAATATTCTCCTCCAAGTTGGTTTTATGTATTCTGTATTTTAGTTGTTGTAAACTGTTTTTCTTAATAAAATAAAATTTTAAAAAATCCAGCTCCAAGACATCTGGGAAAGTTTTAGAAGTTTTGTTAAGAAGGTTTATAATGGACACCACCAACTTCACCTCCTGGGGGAAGGGAATTGCACAGCTTGGAGATGGTGGAAGAACCCCCCCCCTCATAGTTGTTGGACACACTGATTTCCATGAAAGCCAGTTCCCACATGAACCAGTATACATAGACCTCAAGGCCTGAACAGACTGTTATGAGTTGAAATTGTACTTCGTTACTCTGAGTCTCAACCTTTCAAGGCCTTAAAGTTCTCCATTGGGTATCTGGCTTAAAGTGACACAAGTACACACTAGGTTGGTGCAAACTGACTATTTTATTTGGTTTTCATTGTACAATGGCTTACTATCTCTGTTTTCCATTCTGATTTCTGATTTCTAGTCTGTATCTTGCTACAATAATAAAGCTACTTGTTAAGTTACATGCTTTGTCTCCCTTGAGGGTTGCATGGCCTGGCAACTAGCAGGAGTCTGGGAGGGACATGGGGGGTGCCATCAGTGACAGTGTGATGTCACTTCCAGGGGAAATGTGGAAGTGATGTTACACCTCTCTAGGAATCACTGGAAACACTGTGGTTTTACTGTAGAGTTTCCAGCATTTCCTAGAGAGTTGTGATGTCATTTCTGGGTTTTCCCAAAAGTAATATCACATTGCCAGCCCAACAACATTTTTTTTTGTTTATTTTCTTCCCACCACCACTCACAGCAGCTGTGGAAAGAGTAGGTTGCTAGTGGGCAGTCTCCTGCCTTGGCACAATACCTAGGAACCCTGTCTCCCTTCCATCTTTTTTTTTTTTTTGTCTGAGATTTGCTGTGCCAAAACTGTTACTGATTTTTTTTTACCATGGCTCCTGTTTTCTGACTGTATCTGTGTAGGGGTTACTCTGACATGTCAGCCCTGGGATGGCTCCATTCTACAGCCTCAATCCCTCACAGAAATACTAATTTCTATCCCCAAGAAAGCTGATGGCCGTTCTCCAATAAAGCGTTGCAGTGCAGTTTCTGCCTTCCAAGTGAGCCAAGGTTATTATCAATTTACTCTTGATATAAAGAAGTGATGTTCACGTACTTACATCTGCTCTCAGAAGGAAAACGAAAATGGTCCATAAAGTTCTATTAGCATACAAAAGCAGAAGCATCTGCTGGGAGGCTTACGGGTTTTATTGCCTCCCTTTAATGAGGAAAACTGGTCACACTCAGGTCACCTCTGCCCTCCCCAACACTCCAGGTCTGGACACACCCCAAAGGTGCCTTTGCTGATGGCTTCAAGGGACAATAAAGTGCATTTAACCAACCCAGTCCTTCCTAAAAGCAGATGAATTCGTGTGCCCCTTAAATTCTCTGCAGATTAAGGCAGGGTGCATTAATCCCATCTACACATGTGTAAAGTCCTAGAAGCAAGCAAACAGACTGCAGCTTTGTTACAAGCCATGAGCTACGCCCAGGGGGTCGTTTACCAAGTTCAGCATTGAATCTAGTTGTTCCCTAAAGTCTTAATATCTTCTTTTCTTTGCGACATAACTGTGGCACCATCTAGAGGATGCACAGAAGAAATTCAGGGTATTTTCTTACATGCTGTCAGGTGAGGTTTAAAAACATGAACACTCCAGAGAGCTACTCTGACAATTGCATTGTAACATTATTGGTAAAGAAACATTCTGCCACAGGAAAGGGTGAGTCTTGCTTTCAAAAATACATTCTTTATGTATATTCCAGTCAGGCACAAAGATGAATGTTGTATTCCCTAGTACTGTTTGGGTGACCATTTTTCTGCTTCTGCTCAGGAATAGCCAATGGGTAAAGAAGAACAGAAGGGACCGCGTTATAGGGTGCTCAGGCAAGCAGGACGTCCCAACAGAAGGAGGGTGCCAAAGGACAGAACCCAAGATTAGGGCTCACTGAGATGGAAAAGAGAAGTCACATACTCTCTGACTAGCCTACCTCACAGGGCTGTTGTGAAGATAACATGGAGGCGAGGAGAGCAACACAAGCTGTTTTCGGTACACACTGGGCAGAAAGGCATGGTTAAAATGAAGTAAATAAATAAGTGATGAACCAGGAATGTTGGCAAGAGATGGTTTATCATAGTAACCAGCAGAGGTGGGGTTCAGTCACATGCCAACTCCCAAACAGAAAATAAACAAGATCAGAGAACCATAGCCACTAAGACAATGAAAGAGACCAAAGAAGGCTGTGCAAAAAGCACTAAACAGAAACAAACATATCTATATATATACACACACACAAATGTAAATATGGGAAAGTACAAACTGATACTCTGTAACGTGTACAATAAAGGTCCAAAGTCAAATTAAATCATCTGATGAAATTTCCGGATGGTATGTTCATTTCATAAGTCTTCTTCAGAGAAGGACCAATATATAACTTCAATCTGCAAAAACCATTATTTCTACTTGTAGAGATGTCTGTATACAAATCATTATTCTTCAAGCAAGAAAAGATATATACTTATAGGATTTTACAAGGCATATTGAGGATCTATAGACAGGCCATCATATCCAACATAAAGAATTCAGAATGTGGTTCTGAATGTGGAAGCCCATCCCACTCAACAGATTCTCTGTAGCTGCAGAAATGCCTGATGTGTGGATCAGTAGTCAGTATTTACTTCACCTGTGGACACAGAAGTCAGAATGTACTTCACCTCCTCCATTACTATGCAATGCCTTGATGGAGGGAAATACATATCAACCAACAATTTCTATGTAATTGTGGAAGTCCCTGACACACAGGTGGAACTGGGAAAAAAAGACCATAGATATGTGGAGGAGGCTCCTTCCTTACGCCAGGGTACGATGATGGATGACCAGTTCACACATCACTGTGTTCTCCATACAAAAAGTTTGATGACCAGTAGCTGAATATTGGTACCAGTTCCATTTTAATACACTGTGTTTGAGGTGAAATGAAAATACCGTATACAGTGCCTGCCCATTCCCACTCATGCCTGTAAGTCATCACTTGAGCTTGGAGCTCTTCTCAAGTGATAAACATATGTAGACCAGCCCTCTGAAACCAGGAAAGCAAAATTAATAAGATTAATTTAAGTTAATAAGATCAGTCCATTATTAGTTCATCCAAGATGACCCTGAGGCCAAGAAAGATCTTCACTCTCAAAGCTATTCCAGCATACTGTGGTGCTCTACCAGGCTTTATCATTTATTTATTTTATTTATTTAAATTTCTACACCGCCCTCCCCACGAATGGGCTCAGGGCAGCTAACAAACAGGGGCACCATGTGCCAATACATAAAAACCGAATAAAACAGGATAACACAGAATAAATGAACAAAAATTACATGAAGTGCTCAATGCTGGTACTCTTGAATTAAGACAAGATGGTGTCCAGTAGATGTTGCCTCTGTCCCAGTACAATTTTATTTTATTTATTTTTTAATTTATCCTTAAATTTATATCCCGCCCTCCCTGAAAGCTCAGGGTGGCTCACAAGGGGTACGGATGCCCAGGTTAAGACACTAAAACAATACAGTTCGCTAAAAATTACTTTACGGTGCTCCAAAAATATTTAACTATGAAATTCAAGATGGGGTTCTAAAATTATTTATACTAGAACAACAAAAAAACAGTGATAACAATATATAGCAGCAACAATATATGTCCCTATAGCGTTGTCCTCTGCCAGGAACGTCTCGCGCACCCAATAGTACCCGCTCTGAAGATGGTCAATTATCGGAAATAAAGAGGGGGACGCAGATGGAATGATGGTAATGATAGTGACATAATGATGATGGAGTAATGATGGTGGTGGCGGCCCCTACTCGAAAGCCTGGCAGAAGAGCTCCGTTTTACAGGCCCTGCGGAACTGCACCAAGTCCTGCAGGGTCCGGATCTCTTCTCAGAGCTCATTCCACCAGGTAGGAGCCGCCACCGAAAATGCCCTAGCCCTGGTAACCGCAAGTTTGATGTTTCTGGGGCCTGGAATATCCAGGAGATTTTGGTTCCCCGACCGTAGTGCCCTTGGGGGAACATGCGGGAAGAGGCGGTCCCTCAAGTAAGCCGGACCCTGACCATATAGGGCTTTAAAGGTTTGAAGCGAATCCAGTATGCCATTGGCAGCCAGTGTAGTACTTTCAGTACCGGCTGGATGTGCTCCCACATGGGGATACCCATCAGCAACCTGGCCGCTGCATTCTGCACTAACTGCAGCTTCCAGATTTGAGACAAGGGCAGCCCCATGCAGAGAGCGTTACAGTGGTCCCATCGCGAGGTGACCATCGCATGGATCACTGTCGCCAAGTTGTCATGTTCGAGGAAGGGAACCAACTGCCTAACCAGCCGAAGATGGTAAAAAGCTGATCTGGCAGTGGCTGCTACTTGGGCCTCCATTGTTAAGGAGACAGTCACCTTTCCTCCTCCCATCCCCCTTCTCAGCTTTGCCAATTAGGGAGGCAGTTTTTTTCTCTTCTCCCACCTTCCTCCCAGGCTTTGCCAATGAGGCTGTGAGCCTCTCTCCCTCCTCATGCATCTCTCCCTGGCTTTTCCTTTGCACCTTGCACAAAGCAGTTGCTCCTGTGTGCTCTGAAGCATGTGACCCAGTCCTTTTCCTGCCTAGCTTGCTAGCTCATGCCAGCCATGAATTCCACTCATCAGCAGCACATAAGGTAGGAGGTTTTGTGGAGGAGGATTGTTGTTTTTTCCTCAGGGAAGGAAGTGTTCAAAGGTGGCTGGAAACAGAGGGTTTGCACAGCAGCAGCAGCTTCTATATTCTGCCTTCACAAGAGGAGTCATGACCATTTTACAATGTGTGCGTCCACCTGCTTAGCTGTTTTGGCCCTTGAAAATGCTTTGGGGGGGGGGGGGAGTTCTGGACCAGAAGCCTACAGTGGTTCAGGGAGCTGCAGCATTTTAAAGTCACTGCAAAGTGGTGATCATGTATTAGTGATGACCACAATTTTGTTTTCTCTTTTAGCTAGACTCAGCAGGGGAGAAATCACTGCGTGTATTTGTAGGGTGGAGGCTTGGGGTGTACACATAAAAATTTATTGGCCCGATTTGGATTCGGCCGAATCAGGCCAAAAGTCATTTGGCCAGCCGAATAGCCCCCGAATGCCAGTTTTGGCAATGCAAGCTTATTTTAATTGCATTCGACCGGCCAAATCACTTTCGGCCCCATTATACCCTAAGGGCTTCTGAAGTCAATGGCGAAAACTCATAGGGTATATTCTGGGGGCTGGAGGGAGGGGGTTTGAGGGAGAGGTTTCAAACTCACAGGGTAGCTGCTGGAGCCTCTCCCCAAAATACCCACCATGTTTCAAGACAATTGGACCAGGAGGTCCAATTTTACGAGCCCCCAAACAGGTTTCCCCCATCCCCTCCATTGTTCTTTATGGTGGGAAAAAAGTTAATTTTTTCCCACGGTGCTGTTAGTGGCTGTGGGGGGAGGGGGTTTGAGGGAGAGGCTCCAAATTTTTAGGGTAGCTTTGGGAGCCTCTCCCCACATAAACTCCCACATCCCAAAGAAATTGGACCAGTGGGTCCAATTCTATGGGCACTCAACCAGATTGCCCCCATTCCCTCCATTGTTTCCAATGGGGAAACCCAGCCAGCAGCACTCAGCAAGGCAGGCAAGCAGGCAAGCACCCAGCAGTCAGACTCTCCCAGAGAATCTCAGGGAAAGTTAACTGTTGGGAGGTGCTTGTTTGCCAGGAGAACACGTGGCACACTCCAGAACACAGAAACCCAATAAGACCAACCAACACAATCAACATTTATACAGGCCCTGCCCTGTATAAATTGATGGTACGACCTCATTGGAATACTGCTCTCACCACACACCTCAGAAAGGATATTTATAGCATTGGAAAAAGTGCAGAAAAGGGCAACTACAATGATAAGAGGATTGGAACACTTTCCCTATGAAGAAAGGTTAAAACGCTTGGGGCTCTTTAGCTTGGAGAAACGATGGCTGAGGGGTGACATGATCAAGGTTTACAAGGTTATGCATGGGATACAGCAGGTAGAGAAAAAAGTACTTTTCTCCCTTTCTCACAAGACAAGAACTTGTGGCCACCCAATGAAATTGCTGGGCAGTCAGGT
>NW_015167096.1:18359-54932 GCF_001447785.1 Gekko japonicus | reverse complement strand
CACTGAGTAGGCCCTGGCCCTGGTTGCAGCAAGCAGGGCCTCCCTGGGGCCTGGGATCACTAAGCGATGTTGTGCCCCAGACCATAGAGCTCTTTGGGGTATATACAGGGAAAGGCAGTCCCTCAGGTATGTTGGACCCTAGCCATATAGGGCTTTAAAGGTAAGAACCAGCACTTTGAAGTGAACCCGGTACGCTATTGGCAGCCAGTGCAGCGCTTTCAGCACAGGCCGGATGTGCTCCCATCTAGGGAGGCCCAATAACAGCCTGGTCGCAGCATTCTGCACTAGCTGCAGCTCCTGGATTTGCAACAAAGGCAGCCCCATATAGAGAGTGTTACAGTAGTCTAATCTTGAGATGACTGTCGCATGGATCACTGTAGCCAGGTCATCATGGTCGAGGAAGGGAACCAACTGCCGACCTGGCAGTGGCTACTACCTGGGCCTCCATAGTTAGGGAGGAATCCAGGAGCACTCCCGGACTCCTAACCTCCGGCGCTGGCACCAAAGGCACCCCACCGAAGGTCGGGAGAGGAATCCCCAACCCCGGACCATCCCGACTCAGGCACAGGACCTCCGTCTTCGCTAGGTTCAGTTTCAGCCGACTCAGTCTGAGCCACCCAGCCATGGCTTGCAAAGCCTTGTTCAGATCTTCTGGGCTGGAGTCTGACCGGCCGCCCAACATCAGATAGAGCTGGGTGTCATCTGCATATTGATGACACCCTAGCCTATACCTCCGGACAATCTGAACAAGGGGGCGTATATAGATGTTAAACAACATTGGGGAGAGCACCGCGCCCTGGGGCACACCGCATTCAAGCATTCTTCCCTCATAGAGCCTCATAACCTCATAACCATGAAGTAAATTAAGTTATGCTGAAAGACAAAAGTTTACCCAAGATTGCTGATCTGAGATTTGAGCCTGGGATGGACTCGCTTTTCCAAAACCAGTATACTCTAAAACCAAACTACTTTACAAAACATTTCAGGTCCTCCAATGAAACTATGACCTGTCACCATGTCCAATATACCTGAAGGACTGTCTTCCCCCATATGAAACCACACACCAGCTTAGACCCTCTAGTACCCTCTAACATTAGTCTGTGAAGTCAGATTTAGGGCTCATGTCTTCGCCATGGTGAAAACATGGTAGGGGATCCAAGAAGTCAATGTGGATGAACAGAGAATGGTGTGATGTGCTAAGGGAGAAAAAGGAATGTTCAAGAAACTGAGGCAAGGACATACTTCTAAAGAAGAGTATCTGTGGGTTGCTAGGCACTGTAGGGCAGCCATCAGAGAGGCCAAAGCTCACAGTGAGCTAAAGCTGACCAGGGAGGCTTGCTACAACAAGAAACTCTTCTTCAGATATGTGAGGAGCAAATGCAAGATAAAAGAGGTGATAGGCCCACTGTTGTGTTAAAATGGAGAAACTCTGACAGAAGACAGAGAGAAAGCAGAAAGGCTCAGTGCCTATTTTGCCTCAGTTTTTTTCCCTGAAGAAGACAACAGGCTCATCTATAGATGGTAGTAGGCAAGTCACAGCATCTGGGTTGCTGGTTGACATAGATAGAAAGTTAGTTGAGAAGCACCTGGCTGCACTGAATGAATGGGTACAAATTACCTCATTTGATGGCGTGGCCTACCATAGGAGATGCAGAAAGCTATTCTTTATTAGCTGTTCATAAAAGGTAAATGTAGAGGTTTTCCTTGCTTGAAAGCTAGTTGAATCTGACTGTAGGGGATTGTGCTCATCTCTGTTTCCAAGCCAAAGAGTCAGCGCTGTCCAAAGATGTTTCTGTGGTCATGTGGCTGGCATGACTAAACGCCGAGGCGCACTGAACGCTGTTACCTTCCCACCAAAGCGGTACCTATTTGTCTACTTGCAATGTCTTGCTTTCGAACTGCTAGGTTGGCAGAAGCTGGGGGCAGAGATGGGAGCTCACTCCGTCACGTGGCACTAGGGTCTCGAACTGCCGAACCATGGACCTTCCAGTCTGCAGTTCCGCATCTTAACCTCTCTCTCTCGCATGGATTTTTAGTGCTTAACTGATATTATTATTCTACTTGGTACTCTGTTTTCATTGGTTCTAATATTTCATTTGATCAACTGTGTCCTGTCCCCAAAACAGTAAATTTTATGTTTTTTTAATTAAAAGATTACCTTGGCAGTAGGAGTTGGTCAAACAAAATGAAGCATATATCGACACGATCTGTACATAAATTCAGTGTCATAATAAATTTGGGGCTGGCTTAAAACTGGATAGGTAAGGTTCATGGTGGGTTATCTTCCATGAGGATATGGATAACTCAAGATGAAAACCAGGGTAGGTCAATACAGAGCCTCCATATTCAGATTGCTCGATGTTGAATACAATCAGTGAGAGACAACCATCTCCCACTGTACTTTTGTGACCTTCCCAACAGTATTTTGGCTTTACTCCAACAAGGTATTTCCTGCTTTCATGTATTCTTACCAGTGAGATAGCTCCTTCTTAATGAACTATGGAGAATTATACAATTTGCAGTATCACTTCTGCTTCTCTCAATTCCTCTTCAAGGAAACCATAAAACTAATAAATCAGCACTTCTGGGAGAAGCAAAGGCCTCTGCTGTATGAGGAAGGATCTAAACAACACCCAAAGCAATGGGTATTTATGGGTGGAGAAGTCTATGTCATTCCATTGATTGTTGTCCAGCCAATGTTACATTATCACACTTGTCAGCCCTGAAGAACAAGAGAGGTAACCTGGGACTCTCTTTGGCTTTATACCCTACACAGTGAATCACCTGACTTGTTTGCACACCTCAAACAACCTTCCTTTTAGAATCTGTTGTTCCCCCAAATCTCTGAGCAAATCTTGTTCAACTAGCACCAATGTAAATGTTCATTGCTTCAATTGTATTTTGGCATCATTTATCAGAATTACTGTACTCTGACCTCAGTGGCACACATTAGGTAACAACAGCATCCTGAGCAAAAAGCATATTTGAAGATATCTGTTTTAAAAGTCTGGTATCTTTCAAGTTCAAGTTCTTTATTGACATAAATTGTCGATACAGATTATACAATTTAAGAGCAGATTAAAAACACACCTATAAAAATACTGTCTCTAGGTTGTACAATTTAAGAGCAGATTACATCTATAAAAATACTATGTCTCTAGGATCCTTTGGCGCAGCTTTAAAGCAGAGTGGAGAAACGTGGCCACCTTCTTAGTGATAAATCCATGGAGTTATGCTTTGTATGTTGCATGGAGCGAGGGCTGGATTTTATACAGGTGGGTTTTTTGTTGCTGAGTTTATATCTTTTATTGATATTATACCTCAAAGTTCTCTGGATAAGGTTTACTACTATATTATGGCCCCGATCACACGCAGAATTTACTGTGGGATATTCACAAATGCCGGCCGGATTTTATTGGCGCAATCAAACGCACACATCTGGCCAGCGTCATGCTCCTGTCGGCAACCCGTAGCAGTCAGCAAAAGAAGTGGAGTAAAAAACAGCCATGGAAAGTCCACTATCAAACAAGATTGCGACGGGCTGAGGACGGAGTTGGCGGTGTGATCACTCCGGCGCACTCCAATCGTGTCACTGGTTCCTGGATGAAGCACACCAGAAGCCGACTGCAAGGAATAACACCCACTTCACCCACTGTTGTGTTGGGTCGCGCAGCAGCAAGTCAAATTACCACTGCACAAATAGCTTTGCTTCCCCCACACACACATTTTCCGGCACATGTGACTGGGACCTATATTGTACAAGACGGGCCTAGTTTCATACTTACTCTGTCTTTGTTTTAATGTTGATCCCCATGAAACTATTATGTACAATTCTGATCACTGATGAAGTTGAAATATGTTTGATTATTTTCTCATATATGTCATAATTAAAGGGGGGGTTTCTGTGTCATATATGAAACAGAAATAGAAATCGTTGTTGGATATATGACCGGTTGAAGTATTTTAACTTTCTGGTTTTTATACATGTTTTCTAGGGCTTTTTAAATTGTATATTTGCTTTTGAGGTTCGTTTGAGCTCTAAAAGATGAAGGCATGGGTTTTGTGGGAGCTCTGATGGAAGGGAGCCTGCTTAACAGGTGAGGAACTTTGCCATGGCATAGAAAGCTAGCACTTTTCTCCAGTTGAAATCTCATTGGAGTTCTTCTCTTGTGTCCCTTTCCACTGTTGCTTCACATCTCATGAATCTGGGGCTCCATTTTCTAGCCATTTTCTAACCCCCATGCCCAATTTGGACCCAAGGTGACCCACTCATGCCAACACTGCATAATTAAGAGAGGGATAGTATTGGAAGTGAAGGACTTTGTGCTCTTTTTCAAGAATGGCTCTTATCAGAACTACGGCTTGCCCAAGGTCATCCAGCCAGGTGCAAGTGGAGGAGTGGGGAATCAAACCCGGCTCTCCCAGATTAGAGTCCGCGCACTTAACCACTACAGGTCTGCATTTGGCATGGGATGGAGGGAACGGATTCCTTCAAAGGCTCAAGTCCCCTCCAGTGCTTCATTTCTTCCTACCCTAGCAACAGAGACAAGTCTCTTTAAAAGCTCAGCTAGAAGTTGCTTTTTGCTGCCCTGTCTTCATAAGTCAAGGGTCTCCAACACAGTGTCTGTGGGTACCACAGTGCCAATCAATACCTTCCCTGGCATCCACCAAGTGTTTTTAGAAAGTGTGGCTTTTGCCCAGCAAGGGTTCTGATCAGCTATTGGAGATTTGTTTAGCTGTGCAGATTTTTTTTAAAAAAATGTTGCTTTGGTAGAAGCTGCCATCACACAGCACAAGAACCTTCACTGTGTCTGAGGGTAAGATGCGGCAGCCATTTTGTGGCTGTGTCGGGCATTCTCTTTCAGAATTCCAAAGGTGGCCACAGGCTTAACAAGACTGGGCACCCCATTCTAAGGGATGAGGCAAACTCTGTCCCCATTCTAGAGGTGAGGAAGGGAAATTTTACTTGCCATAAACAAATCCAGCCACTTTTTGGGACTACAGTATATACAACAAAAGACTACAGGTTGGGAAGGAGAGGAGTATAAGAATCCATTCTGCCAGACAGAAAGCAGAATATAGCAGATTTTGTGGAAGTAAAGCTTTCATGCCTCCCTGCCAGCCCACCTCCAACAACAGCAAGCATCTCCTTTGGGTCCCTTCTATATAAATTACCAATCTCTTCACCATAAATATTCAGCACATTGATTTCTTTCGCCAGCAAATTTTACCCACTGCAGCCTTCCAACAAATGCTGATGACGAGCATTCAAAGCCAACTTCAGTTCAAATGTGACTTAATTTAAGACAGCAGATTTAAGCCAAATTCATTTGTGGATTAAAAAGCTTCTTTAAAAAAATAATTCGCCCTTTGGATGATCAGTTATTTGCATTTCAGAGAGAGTCAGTGCCTCAGGGCAGCATACAGAAGTCTACCCTGGCCATTTTTTTTCTTTGCTGCAACCCTGCAAGGTAGACTAAGACTGTCTCAAGGACCCCAGTGAGCTTCACAGCTGAGTGGGGATTGAAAGAGGGGTCAACCTGATCCCACCCAAACAGCTACAGTGCACTGGAAAATGAGAGTGGGAAAAGAGTTTGAGAAGAGGGGTTTGGCTCAGTGGAAGAGCCTCTTCTTTAAAAAAATAATTCGCCCTTTGGATGATCAGTTATTTGCATCTCAGAGAGAGTCAGTGCTTCAGGGCAGCATACGGAAGTCTACCCTGGCCATTTTTTTCTTTGCTGCAACCCTGCGAGGTAGACTAAGATTGTCTCAAGGACCCCAGTGAGCTTCACAGCTGAGTGGGGATTGAAAGAGGGGTCAACCTGATCCCACCCAAACAGCTACAGTGCACTGGAAAATGAGAGTGGGAAAAGAGTTTGAGAAGAGGGGTTTGGCTCAGTGGAAGAGCCTCTGCTTTGACCGCAGAAGGTCCCAGATTCAATCCTCAGCATCTCCAGTTATAAAGGACCAGGCAGCATATGATATAAAAGACCTCTACCTAAGACTCTGGAGAGCTACTGACAGCTCAAGTGGACAATACTGACCTTGATGGACCTGTGGCCTGATTCAGTATAAGGTAGCTTCATGTTCAAGAGAGAAGAGATCTTGCTGAATTGAGGTAAAGGTGAGGGAAATAATGTGGGGGTTCTGATTTTTGGTTGTCAAGTCAGAGCTGACTTTTGTCTGATAAATGGAGTGAAGCACATTAAACAAAGAAATAATACGTTTTGTGAAGAATTTTTTAAAATGGTTGAGGCAAAAAATAGTTGCCCCATCAAGATCACACTCCATTTCATCATTTTAAAAAAATCATTTAAAAGCACGTTTCCCTTTCTTCCATTCAATGTGGATTCTGCAGCCAAAGAGATACTGCTGTGTTCCAAAAGATTTTCTACAAACTCTACTTTTCCACATATTTGCTGTATGTTTCTTAAAAAAAAAAAAGTTCCAGGTTAATCAATCCAATATGATTGCTATGTCCTGTATTCATAATTACTCAATAGAAAATCCTTGAACCAAGGTACATAATCAACGTTGTCTCCGGATTACATAACAACGCTTCAAAAAATGGATCTTCTTCAGGAGATATTATAGTGGTGCCAAAGCTCTGAGTTTCATAAATGTTAGACAACAAGTCTTAAGAATATTAAATTCAGATATGACGCTGATCTCAATTAACATTCAGGCTCAAAATATGCTGCTATGTTTCTACTGGATCCCGGGCGTCGGAAACTGAGAGCTTTGGCACCACTATAATATCTCCTGAAGAAGATCAATTTTTTGAAACGTTGTTATGTAATCCAGAGATGACGTTGATTATGTATCTTGGTTCAAGGATTGTAATCCGGAGACGACGTTGATTATGTGATTATGTACCTTGGTTCAAGGATTTTCTATTGAGTTGTGTATCATGTTGTAGTGCTTTAGATTGCAATACATAAACAGCATTCTTTATAAGTCTTATGACTGTTTGATTGTGGGTCAGACTATCACGACTGTTGGCTTTATACTTGTTTAACTGATTGGGTCGTGTGTGTCCAGATTTTCCCCCCCCTGTATTCATAATTACCTGCAGTGACGTTCCGCACCTGTACCCCCACCTTTCCTTAGCACAGAGGCTGGGAAAGCTTTCTCTTTCTTTCAGCCACCCTGATTTTAAGCACCATAATATACACAATTATAGTTTGTCAGTAACAAAAAAACTAATCCAAATAAAGGCAATTCTGGAGGGAAATAGCAGAACCGAGAGAAAGGAGAGTCACTGAACGGGATTGGTAGCATAGATGTAAATGACAGCAGAGTGTAGCGTAGACGTAAATGACAGGGCATAATAATAATTGTGAGCCATAGCAACACTGGACTTCTTTGGGGGTCTCCCATCCAAGTACTAACCTGGGCTGACTCTGCTTAGCTTCCAGGCTCTGATGAGATTGGGCTAGGCTAGGCTATCAGGCTGCTTAGAGATGTGGAAATCCAGTTGTTTAGTTTAGAGACACTCTTTTGTCCCCCACACCAGTAAACTTCCACTAAACCTTCACTAGTAAACTCCTCCCCTCAGTAAACCTCCACTAGTAAAGACAGGGGCACTTGTCTGCTCATTAACACCCCTGTTCTCACTAAGGAATCCTGGTCTGAGGAGCACTCCCTGCACACATAGAATTAGGAGCTGCAAAATTCTTTGCCACATGTAAACTGTATTAGCACACCCCGCTAGTCTGTCCTGTATTGAAGAAGCATGTTAGTAAAGCAACAGCAGGATGCTGACAAAGGTCACTGGAAGACGTTATCTTTAGTATCACTTGTCATGGACAGAGGTGGCCATGAGCCCAGTCACTCTCTCTAAAACTATCCCCCATCACAAGAGTGTTGTAATGAGCAAAACTGGAGGGAGGAGCAAGAGCCATCTATACTACCCAGGTCTCCTTGGTGAGAGGGAAGGTCCAAAATGACGCATGGACACTGACCATTAAAATAATCTTAAGAACATATCGTTTCAGAGGATAGCCATGTTGGTCTGCAGTAGAACAGTTAGATTCAAGTCCAGAAGAGACCAACAAGAGTTTTGGGGTATCAGCTTTTGAAAGTCAGCGCTCCCTTCGTCAGACACAAGTGGGAGTAGAAATAAAGATCTCCGAGGCCTTTTATCCTAGTCAGAAGGTGGGAGGGGTGTAGTAAAGAATGCTTGTAAAGGATAATATACAATTATTTAATTTATTTACAATTAATCTCACAATATAAATACTTGTTTTTGAAGAGAACAGCATCCAGACAATGGGGAGTTAGCCTATACTTACAATATATTGGGGGGGGGGGATATGTATTAGAATTCTTGTCAGTCCTAAAGAACACGTTTTCCTGTCCCCAGAGTCTCCCCCAAAGGCACTCGAAGATCCACCATCCAATCCTTTCCTCACCTGATGGGAATGTAGGCAGGGGGGAAAACATGCCTGCCAACTTAGAAACTCCAAGGGGTGCAGAATACCGCAGCTCGGTTATTAGCAGGGCTAGACAGAACATGCATATTTACTCCCATTCTGCAAACACTCCATTGGCTGCCCGTCTGTTGCTGGGTTCAGTTTAAGGTATTGGCTATATCACATACAAAGCCTTCCATGGCTTTAGTCCTTCTTATCTGCAGGACCGCCTCTCTGCCATGACAGCTTTGCTTATCTGAGCCAGGCCTTCTGTAGGTGCCAACCTGCAAATGGGCAAAATCAGCTACTGTCCATACACATGCTTTTCCCGTTGTGGCTTCCACCTTACAGAATGGCCTGCCTGAGGAAGTCAGGAAGGCTCCTACTCTCCTGGCGTTCTGCAAACTATGCAAAACTGAATCATTCAAAACGACCTTCTTGCACAGGTAATAGGTTGCATTGTACAAAATGGTTTACAGACTTACTTGGATAAATGCTTAGTGGCTCTGGTCTACACTGTTGTGTACAGCTTACTGTAAGCAGGATCCTATTATGTAATTTTTGCACTGCTCAATATGTCAGGGTAATACTTATGCTATGTTTCAGTTCTATCTTAGAGTTCTGGCTGATTCCAGACTTCCACAATCCTAGTGCATTGTTAATTGAATGTCCCATTTTGTTGAATCCACTCTCTCGCTCTGTGTAATCCAGTCCTTGTGAGAAAGGTGAATTTAAACTAATGGTAATCAAACAAATAAATAAAATCACTTGGGAATACTACCTAACCGGCTTTTTTGGTGCTATACCTAATAATAGTTCTTTATTTCTAATAATGATATATTTCAGTAAAGTTTGGTGCTTGTATTTTCAGCAGTGCCCAGTGCTTCTCTGTTCCAGTGTGCTTAACTGGATCTTCTCCCACCAGGCACTGATCCTAACTTAATGAACAACTCAATCCTGTTCCTATTTACTCTGAGCAAATTGCCTCCACAGTTCAATAGGACTTATTCCCCAGTAAGTGTATTCAGGAATGCAGCAGAACCAAAATCCCTCCTTCCATTTCATTTTAAGATGATGGTAAACTACAGAGTGGGGGAAGCCAATGGAAGCCCCAATATCCTTTTTTTCTTCCCTTGGTATTTGTTTTGCAGCATAACATCTTCCCCAATACTTTTCTAGTAACCTTGCTTCCTAAAGAAAAGAAAACATGGTTGTAAAAAGGATAGAAGTAGACAGCTGGTAACTACTTTCTTGCTCCTAGGAAATTTCACCCTTTTAAGTTTAAAAGAACAGGCAAAAACGGTTTGGTTGCTAGTTCTTCCAATTGTTTCTTATTAGAAATGTCAGGGATAGGACCAGGCAGGCTACCACTGCTTGCCATTATTTCCTTTTACTTTTTTTTTTTAAAGAATGGAGTAAAACTAGTGCTGACTAGTTTTATTTTTAAAAGAGAATTCAAAGGCAAAGGTGCTATTTTGTTATTATTAAGAGAAACCTTTTAAAATCTTTTTAAAAACCATGATACAAATTAGGCTAGCTACTATTGCTCGAGTCGATAAAGAAATGTCCCTTTCGTTATAATTTCCTAAGGAATACGGTAGCTCTAGACTGGCCCCTATTTTTTTTTGCTACTGGTTAAAAAAAACAACCCGTCCTTACTTTTATTTTACGAAATCGCAAAACTACGCGGCTATTACTGCTTGCTTGTGCCTTTTAAAAAATCCCTCCTTTCCTATCTTTCGTTTTAGCCAATTCCCGCGGCTTGCAATGACTAAGCACGAAACCACCAAACACCCGAAGAAGTCGAAGAGCCTCCGAAAGCAATAATCGTTCCAGCAAAAGGCTCCTAAACCCCGGCTACTTCCGGCTCCCCACCCCAGTAGTTCCGGGAGGAGCTCCATAGCAACGGATGTGTCCAGGAGCGTCCCTGGTTACCACCGACGCCGCTACCGCTGCTGCGAGACCTCGACAGGGAGATGGTAAGAGAGCGCCGGCCGTCCTTTCTACGTGGGGCAAAAGGGAGCAGGACTCGGAGTCAGGGTCAGATTAGGAGTGACTCTGGAGGGTTTGCAAGCATGACCAGAAGAAAACGCGTTTTGGGGGGCGGAAGGAAGAGCTGCCGGGGGCTTTCAAAAGGGTTCGGGTCGGTGAGCAGGCGATAGGTGGGAGGCGGGTTGCGTGTGACATTGGGCAGGTTTGAAAACGTGATGCAGAGTAATTAAGGTGTTTTGTGTGTTTTTTTTAAAACAAAGTTTGAGTCCAGGGGGCACCTTTAAGACCAACAAAGTTTAATTCTGGTTATAAGCTTTTGTGTGCATTCACACTTCTTCAGATATTGCTATTTGTTCTTGTTAATGAGTGGGTGGGATCGGTGGAAGCTTCCTCAATAGGTCAGTAGAACAAAGTTTGAGTCCAGTGGCACCTTTGAGACCCAACAAAGTTTATTTCAAGGAATAAGCTTTCGTGTGCAAGCACACTTTTTCAGATACCTGGAAAAGTGTGCTTGCACAAGACAGCTTATACCTTGAGTTAGACTTTGTTGGTCTTAGAGGTGCCACTGGACTCGAATGGCTACCCACCCAAATCAACAAGTCAGTGTATGTGTTTGTTCATTTAGCAATTTATACCCCACTTTTCTACCCAATGGGGACCCAAATTGAATTACAAGGCTGGTGTCCCTCTCCTCCATTTCATCTTCTCAAGGGCTAGTGTGGAAGAGTATAGGACTACGAACTAGGATGACCGGGTTCAGATCCTTCACTCAACCATGGAAGCCCACCAGCTGACCTTGGTCTAGGGTTTGCCAACCTTCAGGTGGTATATGGAGATCTCCTGGGATTGCAGCTGTTAGATCGTGCTAACAAAGACTTGGAGAGTGATTTCAGCAAGTGATTCAGCTTTAATAGAAGTAACGAACAAGCACTTAACAACATTCAGAAACCAAAACAACAAACATTGGAGCTAGGCTCCTTTTAAACCTACCGGGCTAATATAGCCACTCCTACTATACACATAACAACCAATCAGATTGCGAGGATAAAAACCAATCAGAGCTCTTCCCGCTCAGAGAATAGCCCATTTGTGATTGGTCGCTGTTTCGATGCGACCAATAGCTTTTGAGTACTGACGGAGCCTTGGCTGGCTCAAAGCTCAACATAGGAGGTAGATTAGGTGATTCACGTTATACTGTTAGTACATAACAGCAACTGATCTCCAGGCAACAGAGATCAGTTCCCCTGAAGAAAATGTTCACTTTGGATGGTGTACTCTGTAGCATTATGGTCCATCCCTTCCCCAAACCCCACCCTCCCCAAACTCCATCTCCCAAATCTCCAGGAATTTCCCCAACCCAGAGTTGGCAACCTAACCTTTGGCCCATCACACACTCTCAGCAAAACCTTCCCTCGCAAGGTGGTTGTTGTGAGCATTAAATGAAGGGGGGTGGAACAATGTGAAAAAACCACTTTGAGTCCCCAATCAGAGAGAAAAGTGTGATATTAATAAAAAAAGAAAATAACACCCTTGTGAGGGAGTTTGTGAAAAGAGAGTGAGTGACTGGCCCAAGGTCAGCCATGGCAAAGTATGGATTTGAACCTGGGTCTTTCCCAGATCCTAGACCAGCACTCTAACACTACACGGCAGTGGCTTTCAGGTAGGTCATGACTTCTGCTGCAATTACATGCAAACTTGGCTTGGGAGTAACACCCTTTGAACTGGGTTTACTTCTGAAGAGATAAGAATAAAGATGTGTTGTAACTCAGCAGGCCAATCCCCAGGAAAAAATAATCATAGTGTAGGCACTACTCAAAACATTTGGATTGCATTCTAGTAGTTTTCCCACCAGTGCAAGTGGAAGGAGGTGACATTTTTTTGACCACCAAAAAGGCTGTAGGGGACTGTGGGACTTGTGTGGACAGCAGCCATGTGAAATAGGGGATACAGTGAAGAGGGGAACTGAGTGAGATTGAGCAGAAAAGCTGGTTTCTGTACATCTGTTATGTGCCATCCTAAGCAGTGTTACGTCCTTCTCATCCCATTAACTTCAGTGGATTTGGAAGCATATAATGCTTAGGGTGGAACTTCCATCAAAAATAACAAGATAGGCAACCTGATTCTATGTTTTTTTGTTCCGTGAGGTTCAATTCCAAGCAGGCAGAAAAGGTAAAGATTACAAGATGGTACCAAGATTTTTTTTAAGGATTCTCAATCAGAAGTTCATATCAGTGACCTACATTTGTGACTGACTTTTTCTTTTCTCAGTTCCTCTGCTTCATCTAGGCAACTGAAGCTTTCAAAAGGGGGGGGGAAGCAAAGATAAATGGAGAAATGTGCCCACAGTCTTTATTATTTTATAAGTGTCATGGCACTATTGATGTTGTGACTGTGGGTTGCTTGGAAATGCTTTACAATGAACATTAAAGGTCTGCCAGTAAAGACATGCACACTGTCCTTGGGTTTAAATGTTATAAAAGTAGACACACAAAGGACAGGAAAGGATAGGACACTAAGGTGAAGAAGAGAGAGGTTTCAGACAGGCATTTACACTCATAAAAAGGGGCTGGAATGGGATGCAGGTGAAGTCAGGTAGGATTGAGGCATGCACAAAGCTGTTGTGGAGTGCAGTTCAGAGAACAGGGGCACAGCAGGCTAGCAAAAGGGGGTGAAGATAAAACATGGGTGAAGATCACTGCAGGATTTAGAGGTGTGTTTTCAACATAATTTCCTGGAAAGTAGTTGCTGTTTTTGCAGCACAAAAACTAAATACATTCTGAATATTTACATGTAAAAAATAGCATTTTTTGCCCTTTTAATGCATGCAGATAGAAGAGAATTATGGATAACTTTCAGTAGTTCTTGTATTATATTTTAAAATATCCTGGCTTCTTTGTCAGTTGAGAATCGGCATCACAAAAAGTTGTGAATGGGAGCCATGTGGCATGACAGCCCATAGCAATACTCAAAAACAAAAAAACTTGAAGTGGACTGCTGTCTCCCGTATCTTAAGAACTGCTTATTGCTGTGTTGCTCCTGCTACTGTTTGTGTGCATTGCAAGTTAGACAGAAGGGTTTTTTATGTAAGAATGCTAGCACTTTCTTGAGAGGATGAGTTTAGCTGGGATTTTAAGGAGTTTCTCCTGTTGGACACCTACATAGGCTATTAGCCTCCCCCCCCCCCATAAGCACAGCTCTGTGGTTGCAGGAAGGCCATCACCAGAGAAAAAGCATCAGCAATAGGCAACTGTCGCAAAGCAGTATCTGTGGGAAGTGTTGTGGAGGGACTCAGTGGGCAATTGCATCAGAAGTATGCTTCATGTACTTTTTAACACAACTTGATGTTCATTCTGCTCTGTTAAGAACATGTTCTGCCACCTGATATTTCCTATTTTTGCCAAACCTCTCCTTTCCACAAGGATTGCAGAGTGCTTGCATAGCCCTAGATGCTCTTGTATAACACACACACCCCAAGATTCTCGTTGGAAGAACCGATGCATTCTCCACAGGTTTTCCTCTGCTGTTGTTTGGTGGCTAACAAAAGCAAAGCTTGACATTCTGGAGGTAGAGGCCATGTTTTTATGAAGGGAGGAGCTGTGGCTCAGTGGCAGAACATATGCTTGGCATGCAGAAAGTCCCAGGTTCAATCCCCAGCATCTCCATTTGAAAGACCAGGTAAGTAGGTGATGTGACGGACCTCAGCCTGAGACCCTGGAGAGCCACTGCCAATCTGAGTAAACGATACTGACTATGATGGACCAACGGTTGGATTCAGTATAAAGCAGCTTCAGGTGCTCAGGAGAAGGTAGAGTTTGAAAGACCAAGTAAGTAGGTGATGTGACGGACCTCAGCCAGAGACCCTGGAGAGCCACTGCCAATCTGAGTAAACGATACTGACTATGATGGACCAACGGTTGGATTCAGTATAAAGCAGCTTCAGGTGCTCAGGAGAAGGTAGAGATCCCAACATTATGTTATTATGCTGTTAGAAATGCAGGTTCTGCTGCTGAGCAGCCACAGGATTGTGTTCATATTCTGTACTTTGTCTGGTTTCATTTCATTTTCAGGCAGAGGTAGAGGAAACTTTAAAGAGGATTCAAGCTCATAAAGGAGTTATTGGAACAATTGTCGTCAACGCGGAAGGTAAAGATCCCCTTTGATACATGTTCCAAACTCATGGTCTGTTCTTCTTACAAAAGGATTTGGGATTTTTATTTCATATTTGCAGTCACTCGAAAAGAAGGCAAAATCAAGGGGGAAATGTAAGCGTTCTTTCAAGGTCCGGTAAGCCTAGATAATTAATTTGGATGTCTGGATAGGTTAAGCTGGAAATTGGAATGGCGAATGTAACAAAAATCTTGTATCATGTTAATTAAGATAAAGATGAGTGTTCATCACATGTTAGCTAGATGTAGGTCTATCCACCCTCACCCCCAAGGACTGAGTGCAGAAGACCATGAACCAGGGACAACTGTGGTAATTGTGGAAGCCTCCAGGAATATCTGGTTAAAGGGAAGGCTATTGTCATTGCAGGGGAGCCAAGGGACACCCCATGGTTTGCCACAACAAAGCCGACTAAAGCATCTCAGGTCACCAAGTGGGTTGCAGGAAGGATCATGTTGCCAAGGCAAGGATGATGTCCCATTTTGGACCAGGCAATCTAGATGATTCACAGGGCTCCCCTCCAAAATAGAGACAATCTGAAGCCGGTGGACAGGTTGGGCTGGAGCAAAGAGGTTGACTGAAGGAGGAGGAGGAAGAATCTGGGTACACGTCATCTCCTCTGTGCCTTGCTTGTTGCCCTGTTTCCTGTTGTATGAAACCATATGCTGGATTATATGGACCACTGTCCTGATCTGGCAGAGCTATTTGTAGGCCCTAAAAGGCATGTGGGAACATGGGAGATACGTCTCCCCAGGTGCTACAGGGGGCCAATAAGCAGACTGGAGAAAAGCAGGCTGATTTTTTTTGGTTGTTCATTTTTTGGTTGTTCATTTGGTTGTAAGAGTTTTAAAATTTAAATCCAGACTTAATTCAAATATATACTTTCCATTTATTATTACTTTCCATTTATTAATCACTTTCCCCAGTGGGCTCAAAGCGATGTACAGTTACTCAAATATAGACAAGGGACTAACAATGTTTGTAGGGGATAGGGAAGACAACATATATATTCATTTTAACTGCACACACCGATACTGCCCCGGTGTAGAACGTCTTCTGGCTGGCTTCGTCGTTTTCCGGCATGGCTGCTTGCTGCTCAGGCTCCAGGACCCGTATGTCTGTCACCACACTGCCACCGCCTGGCCGGAACGTCCGTTGCAGGAGTTCTATCTGTAGCCGGCAAGCTGTTTTTGCCTTTACAAGCCGTGACCATCGACGTTCAACCGTCAGCTAATGGCCTCCCAGAAGGAAGATTGGCGTGCCCGCCCTCGCTAAGGAGCGGTTCCCATTTTATCTACTCGCCGGAGCTTTCGAATCGCTGGGTGGACGATGAGCTGGGGACAACAGGCTGGCTGCTCACACCAGCGCGGGGCTTGAACTGACACAGTTCAGATGTTAAGGCAGTGGGATATACCCACTTTGCCACCGCTCCCCTCATATACTGTCTTAACACCGAATTTAATAATCCTACTACGGATTTGTGAGAGAGGGCAATTCCATGGCAAAGGAGAAGGGCCAGATTAAAGCAGAAGGGAACCACAGGAACAAGAAGCACCTTCCAGAGTGGATTTCTTTTAGCAAAATCTCTCATGGTTGCAGGTTACAAGAGAGACCCGATTTGGGGTGAGGAGCACTGGGGGGGATCCAACCATCCTACAAGGAGCTTCTTCCAAGAGCTGCCTTCCAAATGTGGATGCAGTGGCATGGATCCTTCCTCTCCACTCAGCACTGCGGTTTGAAGCCTTCTTCCAGGCTAAGAAGCTCCTGAGGCTCTCCTAACCTGCAGGAGCGGCTTTGGGGTGGGGTCATTTTGTGCTTTAGGATATCTCAGAAAGTCATGCTTTTCTGATGGAAATCGTTCCATCAACTGATACATCCCAGCTATGGATAGGCTTTTGGGTTCTAAACTGGAAAACCATACTGAGGTCACGGGATGGCAGCTCATCATTTAAGAGCCCTTCTTCCAAAGTGTCTATTACAGCCTTTCTTCCATTTGCCCTCCCAATAGCCGTGTACATGCTCCTCTGGTGTTACAGATGAGGAAATGAGGCTGAAAATGGAACAGGAAAAAGCTGGGTTTGTCCCATTCTCTAGCCACTAGCTCTCTTAAACCTCTGGCCTGTAACTAACAATAAGGGACCCTTTTCTTCTTTTTTATTTGCTTACGTTACCCTCTAAACAATAGCCAGGTAAAGTCCATTCCCTTTTCGTGAGTATGGCAAACCACTGCTGGTGAACTGCATTGACCCTGTCACACTCTTTATCTTGCAGTCTTTTATGTTACACTCGAAACAGGCTTTTTCTAACTCTCCATATACATGCATAGAAAATATCATGACCTGGAAACAAGGACATTCTGGCATCTTGGCAAGTTCGCATCTTTTTTCTCTTCTTTTTTTTGCCCTCAAGTCACACCTGATTTATGGTGTATTTTCAAGGCAAGAGACATTCAGAGGTAGTTTGCCATTGTCTGCCTCTGCATAGTAACCACGGGCTTTTTTGGTGGCCTTCCATCCAATTACTAACCAGGGCTGGCCCTTCTTAGTTTCCAAGATCTGACAAGAACAGGCTAGCCTAGGCTAACCAGGTCAAGGCACATTCTCATTTTACAAGTTTAGAAAATGTTATGATTTTCTAATTTGTAATAATACCATAAACTAGGGATGCCAGCCTCCAGGTGGGACCTGGGGATCCCCTGGAATGGCAGCTCATATTTGGACTACAGAGATCAGTTCCCCTGGAGAAAATAAGTGCTTTGCAGGTTGGATTCTATGGCATTGTACTCCATCGAGATCTCTGTCCTCCCCAGGCTCAATCTCCAAATCTCCAGGAGCTTCCCAACCTGGATTGGCAACCCTGCCCCCCAATCCCCCGCCAGGTGCCTACAATAAACTATGGGAAAATGCAGGGAGAGAAAAGGGCAGCACAGCAACACAGGCTGCATATTTCCACCACAGGTCAAGCAATCCACATCTTCAATCCTCAGACAAACCTTTTTAATTTGGACTTATCCCCCCCCCCCGCCACCTCCCTTCTCCAAGTGTTTACTACTGTTCAAGTCTCATTGGAAGGACTGAAAAGGCAATAGAAATTCCTGAGGCAATTGTGTAACAGCGAGGTCTTGAACTAAAATAGCTTGCCAGTTGGGTTAATTGTAGTGAAGGATGTGGTCTGTTGCATCTGGCAGTCTTACCTGTTTAAACTGAAACCTTTCCCAGATTGAAGCTGTCTTTCACCCATGCAAAAGCCCTGCCTGAAAGCTTAAGTGGTTTCTCACTTCCAATTTGCAGTTTGATCTCAAAGCGAAAGAACCCAGTCCTTTTAATCTCCAGGAACCGCTCCTGCCAGCCGTTTATTTTTAGGCTTTATCGAAAGACTGGTCCGTTAATGTGAGCCGAGAGCAGGCAGGCCTTGGCCTGGCCTTCAGATTCGCATTTGAAGACGCCTTTGCTGTTTCAGCACAGCGGGTCAAACTCTTCTCTTTTTTCTGAAACTAGTGGCCAAATACTGTTTTGCTTCAAGGAAGCTGGGCTTTCATCCAACATGTGATTACTGTAATGATCTCGCACATGACACTTGAGTGCCCAAGCCTTTTCATCCTTTTAGTAGCAACATGCTCAGCTGTCCAAACAACCAAAATTTCATGAGACTACCAGGAAGGAATCTCTACCAATACCACCCCCTTCCTTCCCTGCTCCAGAAATGGGCTTTTTCTTTTTCTGCTTTAAGCATCAGGATCAGATCAGTGGACTTGGGTATCAGCTCAGAACAGTTGCTTTGTTCTTATGCTGTGAATTCTTCAGTGAGCATTCAGAGAATAATCAGCTTGTGAAATTTATTGCCGTGGAATGTAGAGAGGGCTTTAAAAGATTAGACGTTTGTGCAGAAGAGGTCTACTAGCCACGAAGACCCAATGGAATCTCCATGTTCATAGACAGAAACCCTCTGAAGGTAGTGCTGGGGGGAGTCAATAATGGGGGTGGGCTTTGGCCTTTGTCCCCTGCCTGCAACCTCTGGAGCATCTAAGAACAACTAAGAATGATGCTCTGGAGCATCATAAGAACAACTAAGACCATCTTGCCAAACTGAGCATCATAAGAACAACTGGAGCATCATAAGAACAACTAAGACCATCTTGCCAAACTGAAGCACTTTATTGTTTATTGTTGAATTGTACTGTTGTTATAAAAGTTATGGTTTTACTGGTTTTATGTATGGGCTTATGCCCCTTGTAAGCCGCCCTGAGCCCGCTTGCGGGGTAGGGCGGGGTAAAAATACTTATAAATAAATAATAAATAATTGGTTGTTGTGTAAAACAGGATGCTGGATTACATGGACCATTGGTGTGAACTAGCACGGCTGCTCTTACATCTGTAACTGAAATCATGTTCTGATTTGTCACTTAAATCTCATTGAATTCAAGTACTTACCTGTTTAAACTGGTAATTCAATGCAGGCTTCCTTTACCGGCTCACAAATCTCATTGAATTCAATGGGATTTAAGCTATCTTCCTGTCTTTGGTCACTAGTAGTTTCTGTTTTTTCTCCATGACAATGGTTTTCAAACATGCTGCATTTTTTAACACTTCATTATCTGCTGAAGAACCTCTGTGCAGCTACCACTGGGTTTGTGTTGGGGTGGATATTGCAGATATTGCAGAGGATTCTGGGGCATTTTCTCTGGCATCCTTGCATCTCTTAAGATTTGCACCTGAATATTTGGTAAATGAAGAAAACAGGAGACTATGCAATATATTATCATCATAATCTGTTTCTCCTATTCATTGCAAGTAGATAAATAGGTACTGCTTCGGTGGGAAAGTAACAGCATTCCATACACATCGGTATCTAGTCATGCTGACCACATGACCATGAAAATGTCTTTGGACAGTGCTGGCTCTTCGCCTTGGAAATGGAGATGAGCACCGCATCCCAAGAGTCAGATTCAACTGGCTTTCGAGCAACGGAAACCTTTACCTTTACTATTATAAGCAGTAGGGAACCCATCGAAATCACAGCAGGATGTTTTGCAAGTACAACATGCAAAGGGTTATTTTTACCTTGCCTGTGCTCCATGGTTGAAACTGGAGTGATGTTGCCTCCCCCTATGATCTTCATGGCTCCCCCAACTCATCCAGCTGTTGGAGTACTGTCTACCAGCTAAATAGTCTGATGGTGGTGTGTGAACTGGAGAAAGCACTTGTCTTCTGATTCTGATTAGCTGCTCTCAGAGAGTATCATCCTGACCCAGCCCGCAGATGAAGCCTGGCTAGCTGCAATGTGTGTGTAATTATTGCTGTATGTTTGTCTTCCCTATCCCCACAAATATTGTTAGTCCAACTGTCTCAAGAGTAGCTGTAAATCGCTCTGAGCCCGCAGGTATGTGGGAAAGAGCGATCAATAAATCGAAAGCATTATTATTTTTATTTGGTCACATCATGAGAAAATGAGAGTCTATGGAAAAAACAGTAATGCTGGGAAAAGTTGAAGGCAGCAGGAAAAGAGAAAGGCCCAACATGAGGTGGATTAACTCAATAAAGGCAGCCACAGCCTTCCTTTTGCAAGCCCTGAGCAAGGCTGTAGAAAAGAGCAAGAGTCCAGTAGCACCTTAAAGACTAACAAAATTTGTGGCAGGGTATTAGCTTTTGTGAGTCACTGCTCTGAGCAAGGCTTTTAATGATCAGACATTTTGGAGATCATAAATTCATAGGATCACCTTAAGTTGGAAGCAGCTGGGCAGCACATAACACAGAGAGACAGACACACCCACAAAGGGAAGCTGTGAATGGCCAACAGGATGACTTGCACCTGCTCTGGGCCTCCATGCTGCCAGGTTTAAGGGTCGTATGAATTTTTATAGTCCTCTGGTTCCTTATTTTTGGATTGACTGTTCCCCTTTAGGGGTAGTGAAGGGGAATCCTCAGATGTTCAACGTTCTCTCGTGTTCCTGGCTGACCTTCTTTTGCTCCCTTACCAATTGGTACAAGCCAAAGGCCAGCCAGGTTGGTATTGTAGGAAGTGATCAGATGCTCACAGTAGCCTGTATGCCAAAGGCTTGGAGATGAGCAGGCTGCTAGATAACTTCATGTGAGATACAGGAGATCCTCAGTTCATTAGGTGTGCTGTTGGGCAGTGCAGGGTACCCAGCATGGCACCAGCACACTCATCTGAAAAGAAGCTGGGAAGGATTCAGTATGGATCCCTTCTGCACATGAGCTGGGATGGATCGTGTGCAAAGTTTATTGTATGCTGTTGTATCTTCGTGCTTAATTTGACTTTGTGCTGTTCAGTTCTGCACCAGCAAAAGTAATACCCTTCATTTTCAGGAATCCCCATCAGAACAACTCTTGACAACTCCACTACAGTCCAGTATGCAGGGCTCCTTCACCAGCTCACAATGAAGGCGAAGAGCACAGTGAGAGATATTGATCCCCAGAATGATCTAACCTTTCTAAGGATTAGATCAAAGAAACACGAAATCATGGTAGCTCCAGGTAATAACTCTTTTCTTCCTGAGAAACCTACTACAGAGACTGCCGTGCGAGTGGCTTGGAGTTCTTTTTAATAATTGTTGCAAAATGTCCATCTAATAGAATTTCAGTTACGGAGAAAACAGCTCGGGGGGGTATGTTCTTCCCCTAGACCTTTTAATTGTTTTAAATGGATTTGCTGCAGGATTTGTCTGTAGTGGGGCAGAGCAGGCTGTCACTGGCAGCTGGATTTGCATGGCTGATGCAGCCGCTTGCTCATCCCGTCCCCACCCAGCAAACAGACCCTCGGGCAAATCAGGCCCCCCTTCTTGCTCCTTGAGACAATCTTCAGTTTGAGAGCAGGAAGGAAGTGACCAAGGGAAGAAATAATACTGAGACTCGCCCACTTTTCCGTGTTTTTCGTCAGCTCCTTTTATGCACCATCAGTTTGAAGGGAAGCCTGGAGGGCAGCGTATTTAGACAAGCTCAAACTGATATCGAAGGGTATGTTGGGTTAAACACTGGGAGCCTGATTGGTGCCTGTTCTTTTTTTGTTTTTTAATAAGCCGTTATTTGTCCCCAGAACACATAAAGGGGAGTTCCCAATTCAAAGAAAGGGCCCATTTGATTCAGTTCTGCACCAGCAAAAGTAATACCCTTCATTTTCAGGAATCCTAACAGATTTATATGAAACTGCTGCTACCTGTGTGATATGTATTGTTTATTGTTTTAATGTTTGTTGTTTTAATTATTTTAATGTGATTTTATTGTAATGAATCTTAGAGTCGGTTTCCTGTGATTTGCCCTGAGCCCGCTTTGGGGAGGGTGGAATAAAAATCTCAAAATAGATCAAATAAACAATAAAGGGGAGTGGGGGCGGAGGAGGGGCTTTATACAAAGGGTGTGGGATGCTGGCAAGGGAAAATGTAAGAGAAGCCATGTTGGATTGGGCCAGTGGCCCATCCAGTCCAACACTGTCATACAGTGTCCAAAACCCAAGTGCCCTTGATGAGGTCCATCAGTGGGGCCAGAATTCCAGAAACCCTTCCACTGTTGCCCCCTAAGCATCAAGAATACAGAGCATCACTGGCCCAAACATAGTGTTCCATCTATACTTCGTGGCTAATAGCCACTGATGGACCTCAGCTCCATATGTTCCTCCAATCTCCTCTTGAGGCTGTCTATGCTTATAGCTGCCACCATTTCCTGTGGCAGTGAATTCCATGTGTTAATTACTCTTTGGGTGAAGAAGTACTTCCTTTTATCTGTTCTAAGCCTACTGCTTATTAATTTCATTGTGTGCCCATTAATTTCATTGAGTGTCCATGAGAAAGAGAGAAAAGTACTTCTTTGTCTACCTTCTCTATCCCATGAATAATTTTGTAAGCCTCTGTTACCCCTCAATTGTCATTTCTCCAAGCTAAAAAGCCCTAACCTCTTTAACCTTTCCTCATAGGGAGTGTGTTCCATCCCTTTAATCAATTTAGTTGCCCTTTTCTGCATCTTTTCCAATGCTATAATATTTTCTTTTCGGTATGGTGACCAAAACGATATGCAGTATTCCAAATGAGACTGCACCATAAATTTATACAGAGGCATTATGATACTGGCTGGTTTTCAATCCCCTTCCTAATCATCCCCAGCATAGCATTTTCCTTTTTTATTGCAGTTGCACACTGAGTCAACATCTTCAGTGCGTTATCTACCACAATTCCAAGATCTCTCTCCTTGTCAATTACCGCCAGTTCAGACTCCATCAATGTATATTTATAGTGAGGATTTTTTGCTCCAATGTGCATCACTTCGCACTTGGCTAAGTTGAACTTCATTTGCCACATTGACACTTACTCACCTAGCCTTTAAAGATCCTTCTGGAGTGCCTCACAGTCCTCCCTGGTTCTCACCACCCTGAACAACTTAGTATCATCTGCAAACTTAGCCACTTCACTGCTTACTCCCAACTCCAAAACATTAATGAACAAGTTAAAAAGTATTGGACCTAGTACCGAGCCCTGGTGTACCCCACTGCTTACCACCCTTCACTGTGAAAACTGCCCATTTATACTCGCTGTTTTTAATCCACAAGAGGACTTTTATCTAATGACTGCTGAGTTTACTTAGGAGCCTTTGATGAGGAACTTTATAAAAAGCTTTCTGGAAGTCTAGGTAAACAACATCTACTAGGTCACCCTTGTACACATGTTTGTTCACCCCCCCAAAAAAAAGAACTCTAACAGGTTAGTGAGACAAGATCTTCCCTTTTGGAATACATGCTAATTTGTCTTCAATAGCTTTTGTTCATCAATGTGCCTATTAATTCTATCTTTAATAACAGATTCCACCAATTTAGCTGGTATCAGTGTTAGACAGACTGGCCTGTAATTTCCCAGATCTCCTTTGGAAGATGGGGGTTACATTAAAGATGGGGGTTACATTAGCTACCTTTCATCGATTAGGAGCCACCACTGACGAATGAACCATCGTAATTTGAGCGAACGAACCATCGGAAACTGAGCAGGCCACAGCCTTATATTACTACACTGGATATGACCTTTCCTCATCGGACTATGTATAGATATCCATATATCGCCGCCATCTGTATATATTAGCACCTTATGTAATTGTCTTTTAACTGTGAATTTTTACTGTATTTATTGGTTTTATTGTGTTTTAACTGTGTAAGCCGCCTTGAGCCAGTGCTGCACCAGAAAGGTGGGATATAAATTGAAATAAATAAATAAATAAATTTCAGTCCTTAGGAATGGAGGCAGATTTTAGTAACAGATTGCAGATTTTTGTCAGGAAATCTTCACATTTGAGTTCTTTCAGAACTCTTGGATGTATGTCATCTGGGCCTGATGATTTGTCAGTTTTTAATTTGTTCATCAGTTGTAGGAACTCCTCTCTTGTCACCTCAATACAACTCAGGTCACAGATTCATAGAATCACAGAGTTGGAAGGGGTCATACAGGCCATCTAGTCCAACCCCCTGCTCAATGCAGGATCAGCCGCCCTAGAGCGTCCCTGACAAGTGTTTGTCCAGCCGCTGCTTGAGGACTGCCAGTGAGGGGGAGCTCACCACCGCCCTACATAGCTGATTCTACTGTTGAACAACTCTTACTGTAAAAAGGTTTTCGTAATATCCAGCTGGTACCTTTCTGCCCTTAATTTAAATTCATTATTGTGAGTTCTATCCTCTGCTGCCAACAGGAACAGCTCCCCGCCCTCCTCTAAGTGACAGCTCTTCAAATACTTAAAGAGAGCAATCATGTCCCCCCTCAACTTCCTCTTCTCCAGACTAAACATTCCCAAGTCCCTCAGTTTTTCCTCATAGGGCTTGGTCTCCAGGCCCCTGCTCATCTTTGTTGTTCTCTTCTGCACCCGCTCCATTCTCTTTATCATCTTCCAGATGGAGTTCAACACCCCTCCTGAAATTTGTGGTTCTGTAGTGGGCAAGCACCTCTCATCTTCCACAGTGAAGATAGTGGCAAAAATGCATCCAGTTTCTCTGCCGTTTCCCTATCATCCTTTAGTAATCCTTTCACCCCTTGGTCATCCAAGAACCCCACTGCCTTCCTGGCTGGTTTTCTGCTTCTGGTTTCTTTGAAGTAATTTTTGTTGTTGGCCTTTAAGCTGCTGATGAGTGAGGAAACAGAGCAGAAAGGACTCAGCTGGGCCTCTTTCTGCTTTCCTCCCTGTCCTCTCTTCTCTCCTGCTTTTCAGTCTCAGTAACAAAGGTGGCTCCTGATATGCACAGTGGGGGGCAAGAGGGTTTCTGGATGCTTCCAGAAGTGGCCAAAGAGAAGAGAGGGGATGAAAAGAGAGTTCAGTAAACTGGGCATATCTCATGTGCATGCAAACCACTTGCTTCCCTTTGTTCAAATGTCCAGCCTGTGCCTTTCCTCTTCAATTACTCAGCCTTACCTATGAGGCAGTCTCTTCTCCCTTCCGGTGTGGCAAGGAGCGGCAGACTGCCAGGATGTATTTGGCCTATTACCCAGGTTGTTGGTGGTACATTTTGGTTTTTTATACTAATCCCTGTAAGAACCAGATTTGCTTTAAGATTTTCTGCACTTTCATTTGCCTATTAATACAGTTATAATACCCATGTGGTTATAATACTAATTTGCCTTTTGATACAGTTATAATACTAATAAGCAGGTATCATGAGTAGGTTACAGCTGCAATGTGTTTAATTTTTGTCTATTGTAAGGAGAGGATAAGAACATAAGAGACGCCAATGTTGGATCAGGCCAAAGGCCCATCCAGCCCAACACTCTAACACTCTGTGTCACACAGTGGCCAGAAATACCAGTGCCATCAGGAGGTCCAGCAGTGGGGCCAGGACATTAGAAGCCCTCCCACTGTTGACCCCCCCCCCAAGCACCAAGAAGACAGAGCATCACTTGCCCCAGAGCCCCTATCTATACCTTGTGGCTAATAGCCACTGATGGACTTCTGCTCCATATGCTTATCTAATTCCCTTTTGAAGCCGTCCATGCTTGTAGCCGCCACCGCTTCCTGTGGCAGTGAATTCCATGTGTTAATCACTCTTTGGGTGAAGAAGGACTTCCTTTTATCTGTTCTAACCCCACCACTCAGCAATTTCACTGAGTGCCCACAAGTTCTTGTATTGTGAGAAAGGGAGAAAAGTCCCTCTTTCTCTACCTGCTCTATCCCATGCATAATCTTATAAACCTCAATCATGTCACCCCTCAGTTGTCATTTCTCCAAGCTAAAGAGCCCTAAGCGCTTTAACCTTTCCTCATAGGGAAAGTGTTCCAACCCTTTTATCATTCGAGTTGCCCTTTTCTGCACTTTTCCCAAAGCTATAATATCCTTTTTAAGGTGTGGTGACAGCAGCAGAGCTTATATATAGAATCATAGAATGCAGGTCATCTAGTCCAACCCCCTGCATTCTGCAGGAGCATAGCTGAATGACAGCTCTACGTACCTACAACATACCCGAAAGATGGTCGTCCAGCCTCTGCTCGAAAACGTCCAGCGAAGGAGCATCCACCACCTCCCACGGCAGACTGTTCCACTGCTCAAATTGCCATTGTAGTAATCAACAGTTTCATAAGAAGGGTACATACTGGCAGACACCAGAATGCTGATTCTGAATACTGAACCTTTTCAAATAAAAAAATTGAAACTTTTCAAATAAAAAAATAAAATGTGACAGTAAGGAATAACTGAAGGTGGACAGATTCTCAGCATTTATCACAACTGTAATTTTTAAATACCTTTTCCTGCAGATAAGGAATATCTTCTCATCGTTATCCAGAATCCATGTGAATAAATTGGATGTTCCAGTTCACAGGGCCTGGCACTACAGCTTTGAAAACAGCACTCACTTATCAGTAACAGAGTATCAAAACATTTCACTAAGAAGCTTCTGTGGAAACTTATGGTGAGCTTTTAAAAGTGAAACTTCTCTCATGTGTGCAACTGCCCCCCCCCCCCAATCTGACTAATGAAAACATTTGATGCCTAAATGCTTAAAGGATAATAAACCTATGTTCTTTAAGTGTGTGTTCAATTGATTGGGGCTTCTCTGGGTGGTAGAACTAAGGGTTAATTTTTAGAATATTTGGACCTAGATCAAAGCTAGAACAATCTCAGAGAAACTTAATTCCCATTGCAATTCCCATGTACAGTAGCACATGTGGGGGGGGGTACAGAATTAAATAATGGTTGTAAGTCATCTGAAGAGGTTTTATCCAACTGAGATCCATGAGAGAATGAAACATGTGCTGGACACCTCCAGGGGTGGACTGACCATTGAACTTAGAGGGGAATTTCTTGGTGGGCCACCTGCCCTAGAGGGCTGCTAGCGGACAAGCCCCAGCAACACTCCCAGCACCTTGGGGGCCACTTGGCTCAGACCTTTCATTGGTTATCAGCGTCAGCTCACCAGTGGCCTCCTTCTGCCTGGCTGCCATTTTGTGGGCTGAGGCAACGTGTGAGCCAGTGTTCACTGTTGGTGCCACTGAATTCAGTGGCCCCTGAAATGGTGGCTGCTAGCACCAGAGGGACTGCTTGGTTGAGTTTGCCCTTTTCACTTTCCAGTCCGCTCCTGGACACCTCCCACAATAAGCAAGCCTACAGCAAGTAAGTTCAACAACACAGTAGTGTCCTTCAAAGGAGTCAGCATTTCTTGGCTTTTTCCGATAGCACTCTGATAAAAGGAACATGTTTATTTGTTCAGCAATGTGGGTTCCATATCAGAGCAGGCCTAAACTCTCTCTAGAGGCTAAAATGACCAAACTAGGGCTATCATACTTTGGTCGCATTATGAGAAGACAAGACTCACTGACAAAAGTAATAATGCTAGGAAAAGTTGAGGGCAGCAGGAAAAGAGGGAGACCCAACGTGAAATGGATTGATTCAATAAAGGGAGTCACAGCCCACAGATTGTAAGACTTGAGCAAGGCTATTAAGGATAGGAAATTTTGGAAGTCAATTTCAGTTCAGTTTCTAATAACCTTTATTGGCATAACAATAACTTTAACATTTTGGAAGTCATTAATTCATAGGGTCACAACAAGTTAGAAGCAGCTTGATGGCACTTAAAAACACACAGCATTTCTCCCCCAGCGGGGCCCTGAAGCGGCTTACATCATTCTCCCCGCCTTCATTTTATCCTCACAACAACCCTGTGAGGTACATTAGAGTGAGAGAGACTGACTGGCCCAAGGTCACCCAGTAAACTTCCATGGCAAAGGAGGGAAGCTGGGTTTCCCAGATCTGAGTGCCATACTCATGTTTTGCAGAAAGCTACTTTTACAAATACCGTCAACCAAAAGAGCCACATTTTACTTCTGTCCCTGGTCTGATGCTCACAGTTGACCTGTGGTGGTAGTTGTATCAAGGTGGGCATAACCTCCCAACCAGATGCTCTGCCAGGCAAGGGCTTTGCCCACATTCCCCACTCGGTGTTCCCTCTAAGCTGAGTTAGTGTGAGCTAGCTCACAATTTTATAGCCTCTGTCTCACACATTTTTGTCTTTGCTCAGGAAGGATGGCTCCAGAGAAAACTAATTTATGCAGTAGCCAAATCGCTCGCTCACAACTTTCATGCCAGTAGCTCACAAGGTAGAATTTTTGCTCACAGGACTCCACAGCTTAGAGGGAACTTTGCACATTAGGGAATAATGCTTGGCATGTCTCTGCTCTAGAGGGTATGCCTCTATCCTAAGCTCAAGTGTCTGAATAAGGGAAACTGAGTTTCATCACAGATGTCCTCTGCAAAGGAGAATGTGATCATCAGAGGCATTCTGTTATGCAGAAACAGGTGAATTGCAATGGTGAGATGGCTCTGCTTTCTCTTACATAAGGCTTGCCGCCTATGGCAGCGGTCTTATGGGCATTAACTTGGAGTAAGCCCCATTCAGCATAGCAACACTCTGTTATAAACATATGGAGTTTCTAGATCCATCATGTCTGAGTTCACTCACCATCCAAGGTATAGATGGTTAACATGAGTCGGGGCTTTCTCTATAGCAACACCAGGGCTCTGTAACTCATATGTAAGCTTGAAGCTGCCTTATACTGAATAGGAGCATTGATCCATCTAGCACACTATTCTGAAAAATTCTGGTGGTTCTCCAGAGGTTTTACCAACATCTGCTACACAAGATCTTTTAACCAAAGTAACTCATATGTAAGCTTGAAGCTGCCTTATACTGAATAGGAGCATTGATCCATCTAGCACACTATTCTGAATGGCGGTGGTTCTCCAGAGGCTTTACCAATATCTGCTACACAAGATCTTTTCACCAAAGATGCCATGGGATGAACATAGGAAACCCAGCATGCAAAGAATGTGTTCTGTCTGATTGCACTGCATTTTACAGTGCTATGTTCTTATCACTGGGAAGGGCTGTGGCTCAGTGGTAGAGCATCTTCTTGGCCTACAGAAGGTCCTAGGTTCAATCCCAGGCATCTCCAGTTAAAAGGATCTGGTTGTAGGTGATATGAAAGACCTGTGACCTTGGAGAGCTGCTGCCAGTCTGAGAAGACAATATTGACCTTGATGGACTGAAGGTCTGATTTCTAAGGTAGTTTCATGCGTTCACTAAGCCTCAGCCCTTTTATAGCAATAAGCGGAAAGGTTCCGCTCACAGGCTCACATACTGGGGCATAAGGCCCAACACACAGCCTAATAAAATATGGGGCAATCAGGTTAGTCAGCTTGTTAACAAAGCAGAACTAAATCTAGCTCCTTCCGCTGAGCAGCTGACAGGCCCACCACAGCTTGGTTTACGGGGGAAGCGGGATTGACTTCCAAGCAAACACGCATAAGGTCAGGCTGTAAATCTAATTATTGTTGATGAATGTTCAGATCACAGTGCTGTGTATCAACATACAATTTTCTGAACTGCTAAACAGAAGAGTGTCCATAATTCAAAACACTGTAGGGACTAGGGGGAGAGAGAGACAGGATGTTCAGGTCTAATGAAAACAATGTAACTTTGGGTTTTGACAAACAAATTTACATTCGGGTAATTGCTTGAGGATTTGTTCCTCTAAATTTATTTCCTTTCTAGATGGAAGTCTCCTAACAGACTCTCGGCTGTGCCTTTGAACCTAGACATGCATAAACCCAGAACATTGGAAATGAAATTCAGCAATGCATGATCAGCCACAGTCCTTGAATCACACTTGGATCGCAACTTGCAAACAGCATCGTCAGTTATTTTATTTCACAGTTTTGCACATGTGCATTCATGCACTGTTTTCCCACACCTGTGCTTCTCCCCATCTGTCTGCCTGGCCCCACACACACACACACACAACAAAACCAGAGAGCCAGTGTGTTCCAGTGGTAAGTGTCAGACTAGGATCTGGGAGATCCAGGTATGAATCCCCACTCTGTCAAGAAGATTGCCGGGTGACCTTGAGCCAGTCACAGACTCTCAGCCCAACCTACCTCACAAGGTTGTTGTGAGGATAAAATGGAGCAGAGAGTGCAATATAAGTCACTTTGGGTTCTCATTGGGAAGAAAGATGGTGTTTAATGACATAACCAAGCAAAGGATGTGTTTTGGTTTTTTTATTTATCTCAATAGTGCTGGGGTGCAGCCAAGCTGCAGTTTGTCTCTCTAATATCCCACCCATGTCCATTTTACCCTGTGTGATTCCCAACACTGTACATGTTCACTGAGTGTTCTGAATTGGATCGTAAACACTTTGCACATTAATGCACTGCCAGCTGGAACTGTAGATCAATCCAGTAAATCTTGAGCGCATGCCAACATGACACATGCCACCGACTGGTGAACGCTGTCAACTAAGGTGCAAAATCAGCACATACACTACCCATGCGGCTATTTTAAAACTAGGATCCAGGGTCAAACATTATCCCAGCAAGTCACAATATTGCAGGTCACCCAGCACGATGAACACTGCCAACTGTGCAGATCCCAAATCCACTTGAAATACTATTGTTTTTGAATTGTGAACAAATAAATCCTAGTGTGTGCTGTGGTCAAAAGAAAAATGAGTATAGGAAGCTGGCCATGTTCAGTTTTGGAATACTTGTTTGGTGAAGATCGCAGTATCACTGAAGACATACATCACAAGCATGTTTCACCATTATTCAGAATGTCTTTCAGAAGGGCAAGTTCCATATTAATTTCTCAAAGTGAAAGCTTACTAGGCTATTCGGATCTGAAACCCTGCCACTGCATTTTCAATCTACTAATTTATCTACAGCACTTCATGAGTTAGCATCCAGTCCCTGAATTATCCATATATATCAGCTGAAAAAGCATGGAGATGTGGCTAGTTCTACGAAACCTTGAAAACAATAGTTTCAAGCACATGTAGGTGAACAGAAATACCAATGGAGCTACAGTATATTTTAAGGCTGTCAGACAGCTGACCCCAATCCCCTATAGGCACTTCTGAAGGACTTCCTGCTCCAATGATACGGAGAAAAAAACAAGACAGGCAATACACTTTGGGAAAGAGATGCTTTGGAGAGGAAACAAATGGGCACCAGGAAACCTGTCTGTGGGCATCACTTTGGGCATTACTGCAGTAACAGAATAAGAGAAAAATGCAATTTGTTCAAGCAATGAGAGGCATTTGCAACTTTAAAAAGACTGTGGCTCAGTGGAAGAGCCTCCACTCTGTATGCAGAAGGTCCCAGGTGCAATCTCTCCAGCTGAAAGGACCAGAGAGTAGGTGATGCGAAAGACCTCTGCCTGAGCCACTGGAGACCCGCTGCCAGTCTAAGTAGACAATACTGACCTTGATGGACTGATTCAGTTTAAGGCCACTTCATGCATGACCCCAGACTTCAGCAGCATAAGGCCAATATCAATATATATAATTTTCAACATGGCCCCATCTGTGGATATTTAAATCCAGAGATTGGAGCCATGGTGGAGGGAGAAATGTGATGCTTCTCCACAAATCCTTGTAGGTCCCCTGCTTATATAATTCTTAGGTGTGACCACATTTAGGATGCTGTGCACAGTTCTTAGGGTTGCCAGGTGTCAGGCTGACAAGCCAACGAGGGATTCACCTGGAGGCTCTGGGAGAGGGGAGGGAAGAAGTGCCATTGAATTCCAAAATGAGTTCCGGGTGAGCTGCCGTCGCATTTAAAGGGCCTGCATTCCTTTTAAATGCCTTCCCTCCATTGGAAATAATGGAAGATGGGGCACCTTCTTTTGGGGCTCATAGAACTGGACCCCCTGGTCCAATCTTTTTTGGAATTTGGGGTGGGGGGGTTGAGGAGAGGCACCAGCAGCTATGCTGAAAATTTGGTTCTCTACCTCAAAAAACAGCTCCCCCCGAGCCCCAGATACCCAAGGATTCTTCATTATACCCTATGACAGGCATGTCCAACTTCGAAAAGTGCCGGTGATCTACCACCATGAAAATAAAGTTTCAAATTAGTTTCAAATTAGATTTTAACCCACTAAAGTTGGGTTCCACCGCCTGTTGCTGAGTAGCCAATTTCAATTTCTTTGAGCTTCAGTTTACGAATTTCACTTTTGGGTGGAAAATCAGCATCAAACTTATTACTATGCAGAGCCCTATAATGACGTTCCAGATTACCCTTTTTGGGCAAGTATACAGGGGCATTACAAAGTAGACAACAACACTTGTCTTTCACCATGATGAAGAAGTAGTTCATTTCCCATTCATCATGAAATTGGTAGGTTTTGCTCTTCTTTGGAACACTCATCTTCATTATTCTGGGGTGGCTGGGGTGCTAGGTTAGTATAAACACTGACTGAATCTGGTCCGAAACTGTCACTGTCCCAAAGTATTATAGATCAACAGGAACTGAAGACCTCTGGATAATAATAATAATGATAATACTTTCAATTTATTAATCGCTTTCCCCAATGGGCTCAAAGTGATGTACAGTTACACATTTTATACAGGGGACTAACAATGTTCATAGGAGATAGGGAAGACAACATATATTCATTTAATTGCACACGCTGTCACTGCATGGTGTAAACGTCTTCTGGTTTGGCTCAGTCATTTTCCGAACAGCTGCTTGTCGACCAGGCTTCAGGACCCGTATGTCACATCGCCACACTGCCACCGCCTGGCCGGAAACATCCACTGCAGGGATTTTTGTAGCCGAGTAGTTCTTCCGGCTTTTTCCGACCTCGACCAGGACGTCCCGACCGTCAGCTAATACCCTCCCACAAGGGAGATTGGTGTGCCCACCCTCTCTAAGGAGTGGTTCCCATTTTATCTACTCGCCGAAGCTTTCGAATCACTGGGTGGACGATGAGCTGGGGACAACAGGCTGGCTGCTCACACCACCACGGGGCTCGAACTAACACAGTTCGGATGTTAAGACAGTGGGATATACCCACTGTGCCACCGCTCCCCTATGATGATACCAAAACCACACATGCAGTTCTAAAAGTAAAAGAATTCATCATACTGGCACCAATAATCAAATACCACCAAGCAGTCATATGAAAAAACCCCAAACACCTGTCCAGCAAACCAGGAGATCAAGTGAGGCTGGTGATCTACCTCTGACCCCTCCACGATCTACTGGTAGATCGCAATCTACCTGTTGGACATACCGACCCTATGGGAACTGGTCTCCATAGGGTATAATGCCCAGCTGTCATTAATCCCCCCACTTTCTGATAGCCCTGAAGCAGGGGAAGGGTCTCAAATCCAGGGAAAACTCCACTCCCCCACTGGAGATTGGCAACCCTAACAGTTCTCTTAACCCTATCTCAAAATGGATATTGTATGTCAGAAGTTTGTAAAGCGAAACTAAAATGATCAAGTGTTTGAGGTCACTTCCCCCCCCATACAACTGTGTCCAGGGCTTCCAGCCAGCCAAGCCAGCCAACCTATCAAGATTGTCCAGCCAACCTATCAAGGGACAAGGCAGCTCTTGGGCCTTTAACATCAGCTAGCAGTTAGCAGATTTCTCCAGCCACTACCGGCAATATTCTACAAAATGCAGAAATAACACACAGAACTTTAGCAGAAGCCCAAGGTTGCCAGCTCCAGCTTAGGAAATTCCCAGAGATGTGGGGGAAAGCAGGGTTTGTGGAGGGAAGCGGGCTTACCAGAGTTGCAATGCAATAGAGTTCACCCTCCAAAACTGCCATTTTCGTGGGAACCTATCTGTGTAGTGTGGAGATCAACTGTAATTCTAGGAGAGCTCCAGACCCCACCTGGAGGTTGGTAACCCTAAGAATTCCTAATGCATCAATTCCACTTCAGAAACAAAACCAGAAAATTTGGTACTCTGAACTCAGGAGGGGAGGATGCAGATCAGGATAATTTTTTGAGCCACCCCTAAGTCAACTACTTGATCTGCAGAGGTTACCTGATGAAGCCTTTCAGAGCAAGGAGTTAACCATCATTATCTGCTAATACCTGTGGATAAACAAGCACTTTTGAAAAGCAGAGCTACGGGTCCTGCTTCAAACACTGGCAATCTTTTCCATCCTCCATTTAGTTGAAATCAGGAAAACCATCCCCTACGAAAGAAAGGTAGCCTTCAGGTAAAGGGAATACTCACAGTGGTATTAAAACCAAACATGTCTTTATTATTTACATCCTGCCACAACGTGACTCTGTTTGAAATGCTGACTCCCAATGGCCAACTATTGCTCTCCATTTTCCTCATAAACAGATGAGTTTTCTGTGTTAAGCAAAGAGCATCTCCCCAAAGGCCCATTCCCCCAGCCCCCTAAAGTTCTCTTCAAATTTGTAATTGGTCTCAGCAGAACCTGGGCTGGTTTCTCAAAAGGCAGGCTTTTCCAACAATACAAGGAAATGAATTGCAGCTCTCTCTCTCTCACACACACACACTCTAGTGTTTTGGAGTCGAAATTTAATCCCTTCCCTTTCCGTGTGGAGGCAAAGGTACATGTTCAGTGAAAAACAAAACATGCTAATAATGAAATGAAAGGGTCTCTGTACTAGAAGCAGTCCACACTTCTTGCAGTGTGGATAATGAGTCATCATCAGCAAAGACCAAAGGGGAAAGAAACAGACTGTCAAATTAGCATTGAAGCAGTCGTTTGGCAAAACACGCATATTCCCCAATTAGAAAGCCAGATTAGAGGGCCCATAACTCAGTAGTAGAACACAGCTTTGCATATAGAGGGTTCCAGGTAAACATAAATGGAAAATTCCAAGCCTGACGTTGACATGCAGCAGAATCAACTGGAAAGAAGGGAGTGGAGTGTTGAGGAGGCAGAGTGGACTGTACCACTTCAGACTGCAGGGGCAGGATTACATTGTTCAAAGTTCCCTTTAATCGTGCCTTGAATGTGGAAAACTAGCATGGCCTCACTTAGGTATTGGCTTACAGTCAATTTTCACCCTCAGGGCCTAATCCACATGGTACAGACAACTTAGGGTTGCCAAGTCCGACTTGGTGCTGGAGCGGGGGACTCCAGCGCTGCTCAGGTAGTGTGCGCGCACGCAAAGCGCGCGTGTGCCGCAACCACATCACCCAGAAGTGACGCGACCACGCTGGGCACGCTGGGGGCAGGGCCACGACCATCCGAGGGAAAACCATAGAGTTTTCCCTTGGATGACCGTGGCCCCACCCCCAACGCGCCCGACGCGATCGCATCACCTCTGGGTGACGTGCACGTCGCGTGCTTTGGGGGTGGGGTTCCCCCCGGGGCCTGATCCGGCAGCAGGTAATGGGTCTCTGGGGCTGGGGTTTCTCCGCCACCCAGGGGGACTTGGCAAGCCTAAGACAACTTCCAGTCAAATTGGCTGAAAGCTGTTCATAACAAGCTGCATCTTCTCGGTCTTTCCCCTCAAGCCATTTTGGCTCTGAACTGGGATCAGGCTAAGGTAATCGTGAAAGAAAGAATAACAGACATTGAGAGGCAGTCTGATCTGGCTAGATATCCAACTTTTCTAGCGCCTGTGCAAACTAAATACCATGCCACTTATTCTGCATACCTTGTCCATCTCAATGAACATTCACTTTTGCCAGGTGTTCAGCGCTCCCCTCAGCGGTGCTTGACGGCAGGTACAAGGGAATTCCCTTTGCACAAAGGCTTTGCAGATGCGGCTTAGGGGAAGTTGAAACTATCTCGCATGTTCCTCAGGTGTCCCTGGTACAAGGAGGTCCGCTCCAAATATCTTGAGCCTATTGTAAAACTAAATCCTGATATGACAGAATCTGATTATATAAACTGTTTGCTGTCAGATGAAAATCAGTCTACCTCTAAAGCTGTTGCCAAATTCTGTACCACCTGCTGCTGTATTGGAAAAGCCCGCTAAATCACGTTTTAGTTCTAAGTTTTCTGCTGACCTATATTTTATGTAATATTTATTTCTTGTTACTTTTTAATGTATTGTTATATATCCTTTGTATTTATTCTAGCTATTTTATTTCTGTAGTCAGTATGTTTTTTAACATCAGTGTGATTCTGTTGATTTATTGGCTGGATGCCATAATAAACTATCACACACACCCAAAAAAACTTTATTGGCATTGAAAGCACAAAACATCATGGAAATACAGCAAAATACTAAGATGCATCAGTCACTTACACTTGGCTATATAAGCCTCGTCTTCTGATTGCATAATATAAGAATTTTGCAACAGCCTCCATTATTTCGCAATTAGAATTAAGCAGAAGAAAGTGAACAATTGTGTCATCAGAATACCAGTTCTTACCCCCCTGGAAATGCAGTAATAAAATGGGATCAAATGTCCCTATAAAGGGGACAATGAAGTATGGTGTGTGTAGTGGATTCTATATCTTTTAGGTAACAAGGACAAAGTCTGTCTACATATGGTATCTGGTGGTACCTCCCTAAAATCACCTCTGATAGCAGAACATTTAAACGTGCAAGCATGTATGCTCTGCAATGATGTGGGGCCAGAGGTCATTTCGGGGGGGAACGTGGGGGAACACAGTTCCCCCGGGTGAGGTGCAGGGGGCGGGGCACATGATGAAGCCCCGTCCCCTGCTTCCGGCCGCCCCGCTTCCAGCCCTCATTCAGCCAGGAGGAGGCAGGAGAAGAGGGAGGGTAAGTTGCTTCCTCCCC
>NW_015167096.1:3124-17847 GCF_001447785.1 Gekko japonicus | reverse complement strand
CTTTGATTGGTTTCTAAGCATAAAGCTGCATAAGGAACACACGAGGGAAGTCCAAGAATTTTCCGCAAAAATCTGAATTCTTTCCAAGTCCCCTTTTAAGGCTTCAATCCAGATTGGTACTCCGTAGAATAAGTAAGCAGCTAATTTGGCATTAAAAACTTTAAGGGCCGCCGGCACATACTGGTTACCCCTGGAATAATGGAAACATGTAATCACCGCAGCGATGTTATTCACTGCCTCAATTGCTCTCTCTTTGTGATCGACCCATCTGGTGTTATAGTAAAAGTGAATACCCAAATACTTAAAGCTTTTGACTTGTTCAATGAGATGGCCTCCAATATTCCATCTGAATATTGGCTTCCAACTCTTCTGGCTTCCAACTCTTACTGAAGATCATAATTTTGGGTTTTTCAAAATTCAGAACTAGCCTATTCTTTTCACAATAGTCTACAAAGCTCTTCAAGAGGCGTTTCAGCCCTATATGAGTTAGGGACAATTGCACTGCGTCATCAGCATAAAGGAGTAAAGGGATGGGGATCGAACCAAGTTTAGGACTGTGACCATTGATCGGATCTAAGGTAGGTGCCAAATCATTTATAAATAGGTTGAATGAAAAAGGTGCTAGAAGGCAGCCCTGTTTGACTCCTATATTAATTGGAATTTTGTCAGGTCACCAACGTTGTTAAGCCTAACTTGGCAGGTCGTATTACGATGAAGCTTCACTATTAAATGTAAAAGCCTCGGTTCCATTCCCCTCAACTTAAGTTTCTCCCATAGATGGTCTCTTACAATTGAATCGAAAGCACCCTTTAGATCTAGAAAGGCTGCATATACTTGGGCGCCTTTTTGCCTCTTATACTTATTAACACGGTGCGTAAGAGTCATGCAGTGATTTAGGGTGGATTCCCCCTTACAAAAACCTATTTGCTCTTGACCCAGAATTCCTTGCTCTGACATCCAAGATCCAAGTTTGTTAACCAGTCGTTTCCCAATAATGGAGAGGAGGCTTATCGGACAGTAACTGGATGGTAACTGATAATTACCCTTTTTAAAAATGGGAACCAATATTGCATTTTTCCAAGACTCTGGCATTATTCCTGTTCTATCGACAATGGTAAAAAAATCTGCCAAAAAGGTAGCTCGCCAGTTCGGATTTATTTTAACTATTTTGGGTGGAATTGCGTCTGGGCCAGGGGCTTTTCTTGGCTTTAGCTGTTCAATGAGTAGAATAGCCTCCTCTGGTCTCAATGGAGGCCATTGGGGAATCTATATATCTAATAGCGAAGTGGCCCCCGTGCGTGCGGATACCTAAATCCACGCACCGGGGGCACTTGGGGGGGAGGGAGACTTTTGTGCACACGTGGGACAGTCCCCAGGTGTGCACAAAAATCTTAAAACCTGAAAAAAAAATCGGGGAATACTTAAATCCCCCCAAAAGTCACAGAGCATCCCCTGCACATGCGCAGGGAACGCTCTGAAAACTGCCTCGGTTCAGGGGGGAAGGGAGCGAGCGACTGGTCGCTTTGAGGAGGAGGCGGCGGGGAGGCCCAGCGAGGCCCGGCGGCTGCAAGCCGCGGGCCTTGCTTTGAGGAGGAGGAGGAGGCGATCCCCGGCAAGCCCCAGCGAGGCCCGGCGGTGGCGGCAGCAAGCCCCGGTGAGGCCCGGCGGCTGCAAGCCGCGGGCCTTGCTTTGAAGCAGGGGCGGAAGAGACCGGCAAGGATGGAGACGGGGGGGAGGGAGCCAAGGTTGCTCGGAGCCAGGAGCGGGGAAGAGAGACTGCCGAGGCCCGGCGGCTGTAAGCCGCGCGGGCCTCGCTTCGGAGGAGGGGGGGAATATATATAAATATATATATTGGGGAGGGGGGAAGAGAGAGAACGGGGGGAAAGAGAGAGACTGGGGGGGCCGGCAAGCCGGGGTGGTAGTTGAGGGGTGTGTGTGGAGGAGACGGGGGAACCGACGGGAGGGGGGGAAGCTTACCTGCTTCTTCCTCCTCCGCTTGCTCTGTGTGGAGCTCCCCCGCTCCTCCCGCCGCGATTTTCACGGGTCCCCTTTCTTGTATCATCTAATTCTGACACCATGTAGTTAGTGGAGTTAGTGGCAGTTATGTTGTTATCATAAAACAGTTTCAAAAATAGTCATACCAGTGCACTGGGGTGATGGTTTGGGTTTGTTTTTTTACCCAAACTGGGGTACAAGCTTTCTTCCTGATATGCCATTTTTAAAAGAAATTTATTTACAGGAGCATATACATTGAAGAGTTTTTTTTTTTAAAAAAATGTGATTTCTCTCCCACTTGCCCTCTGAAGTGGTACAACCCAATTCCACTGAAGAGGTACAAGCTAATTCCACTATCTGCTACTATGGGGGGGGGTTTGCGCATGTGCGCACATGCATGAGCGTGTAGTAGGATTTTTCCTGATGTGCCAGTTTTCTACATGGGGGGAGGGGAATCAAAGAATTGTAATCCAGCTGGCAATTCTCCACATTGCAGCCTAATGTGCAATCTAGGAAAGAAAAGCTTCACCCATTTGATTCTGCTGAATATAGAGGTTGGGCCACCACCTGTGAATTCCAGAAAGAAAAAAAACTTGTGTTGTGTGAAGAAACTCTTTTACCTGTCCTAAATCTCCTGCCAATCATTTTAACTGCAGTTAAGCAAGACACAAACAGGGACCGCATCATTTGTAAGTGTGCAACTTTATCTGCTTTTAAGCGATTGCACACCTTATTCTGTGCTAGTGATCTGAACCGTCTCCTTCTTTGCATGGAACTAGGTCTTGGCTGTTAGGTTTGCTGGGCAGTTTTGGGAAACCAGGCTCTGATATTTGGAAACTTAGATTCAAAGCTATTTATTCAGGATTCTGCAACTGACAACACTTCAGACCATAGAAAACATAAACATTGCCCACTATTACACTCAATTAGATCAAATACTTGGTGATTCATATGTCAGCTGTGAAAACAATTACTTCTGCATATGATGTTCAATGAAAGCATGCTGCAAGCCAGAATAGAGTTAATGCAGATAAATCCTGTTTAAAAGTAATGGACCTGCTCAGGGATAAGTGGACTGCAGATAGCCATTGATTGTGAGCCACCAGTTGATCATATGCATTAGCAAAGTGTGATCTGAGAGGCACTCTGCATTATCTGCAGCAGTTGTATTTCCTGGAGCTATACCCTTGTGTCCTGAACAGGATAGCCCAGGCTAGACTGATCTCATCAGATCTTGGCTGCTAAGCAAGGTTGGCTCTGGTTAGTACTTGGGCAGGAGGCCACCAAGGAAGTCCACAGTTGCTATGTGAAATGGCAGGTGATGGCAAAGTGCCTTTCACCTCTATTTGTCTCTTGCTTAGATGAAAACCCTAGGGTTGCCATAACTTGGCTGTGACTTGATGGCACTTCCCACCATTGCCACACCCACGTGCTGTCAGTGTTCCTTTAACTAATTCCAATGACACAAGTCCAGTATGGGGGGGGGGGGTTCCCCTGATCTGACACACAATCGCATGTACCATCAGGGGATTCTCCTTAGAAATATTTTATCAAGGTGACAAAATTCCAACTGACCACCCCTAATAAACCTCCAAAGCCCAGTGCTAAGAGTAGGGATGCCAGACCCCCTCACTGAGGGCAGGGGTCTCCCGCTGCCAGGCCCCACCTCTCTGCCACTGGCCAGCTGGCCAGCAGGGGAAATCACCTCCCCCAAAAGGGAGGAACACTGGAAATGAATGTGATGTACCTAGGTGACCAAGCCTCGGGCTCTAAATTCGCTCATAGTCAGGCAGCAGCATGTATGGGTGAGAAATCCGCCCAAGGTATACTCAAGTTTTTCCGTTCTACAGGGGGCTATTTTGTGCCAGCAGCACTGAAACTCTTTAAGGCTAAAACACTAGCCCAGATGCTCTATGGGACGCTACTTGGAGCGTCATCTTCTTGTTATGCCCCACTAGAGCTGGTTCAATCGAAATTTTTGAGATCAGTGCTCCAAGTCCCAAGGTGTGTTACAAATGCAATGGTACGGTTAAGTTCACTTAACAAGATAGCTGTGAGACCTTACATCAAATATTTAGATATCAGCAATCATAGAAGAATTTTTACTCTATTAAGATACTTTACCCTATTAAGATACAACGCCTTACCCTCAGCCATAATGGAGGCCAGATTTACTAGATCATTGAGGAAAAGTTGTATTTGTGGGATGGGATCTGATGAAACATTGGAACATGTAATTTTCGATTGTCTTATATATCATAATACCAGGGAAGTTTTGATCAAGCCTATAGTTAATTCCTTTCCAGGTCGTGATAGAAGGATACTTTTGTCAATTATGCTGGCAGGAGATAATCAAAAGTTGACTAGGATGGTTGCCAAATTTGGTTGGTTGGCATACCAAACCAGGAAAGAGATAAAGGACAGATAGGCCTAAACCTAATTTTTAATCAAAATTTCTGTTCTATTATTTCTGTATTTTAAAGTTTTTAGATCCTATTTATAATTTTAGATGCCGATATATTTTATAATTTTACTGCTCCTGTAACTGTATTTACTTGTCTTCTATTATACTGGTCTATGACCGTAATAAACTTGAATATATATAATTTGATTGCAAGAGTATCATCTATATATCTAATAGCCAAGTTGCCCCCTTCATGCAGATATCTAAAACCGCACATCGGAGGCACTTGGGGGGCAGGAAGATTTTCCTGCACACTTGGAGCAGTCTCCGGGTGTGCAGAAAAATCTAAAAAGTTGAAAAAAATATACGGGGGATACTTAAACCCCCCCAAAAGTAAAAGAGCTTTCCCTGCGCATGCGCAGGGAATGATCTGGCCATTGGGGGGGGGAGACTCGGCGGGCCTGGCAGCTGGCAGCTGCTCAGGCTGCATTGCCGGAGCCAGGGGAAGGGAGGAGACTGGCTGGCCCGGCGGCTGGGAGCTGCTCCAGCCACGCCGCCCGAGCCGGGGGGGTAAATTCTGATCATATAGCGCTACACCAGATAGCGAAATTTTGTTGTTTGGTTGTAAAAGCTCATCAGTGTTCAGGCAGCCACTTGGGTTAGGACTGTTTGTTTTTAATCTAATTGATCTTTTTATTCTTATTATTTTATTTTTTTAAGACTAAAAATCTGTCCTTTTTTACACCGTATTTCTGGTTTTAGAGTTTAAAATGCTTGTATAATTTTACACAAATAGTTTTACCATCTGGATATTTTAGACATTGTAATCTATTTATATGATAAATATTTGTAGGTATGGTTTTATATTGCTGGCTATGCGCTGTAATAAATTCAATTCATTCATACCTAGGTGACCTGGAAGTGATATAGTCACATGGGGAACATCGGTAGTGACACTCTGCTTTTGGGGCAAACCTCTATGGGAGAATTAGCTTCTACCATAGAGTTTTTGCCCCAAAACCAAAGTGTTCTCCCCAACATCCCCAATGTGAATACGTCACTTCTGGGTCATGTAGGCACATCATTGAAATGCCGGGCGTTCCTCCCTGCTCCTGGTAAGTGAACCCCCCACCCCCTGCTGGCTGCTCGGAGGGACCTGGCAACCCTAGCTAGAAGGCAATATCAGGGGAAGGCCTTGGCCTCCACATCCTGTTTACTGGCCTTCCAAGGAAACCAGTGGCCACTGTGTGAAACAGAATACCAGACTAAATGGACCACTGGTCTGATTCAGCACAGTTCTTCTTAAGCTCTTAGTACTGCAGGACCTTCTTGCAGCTCGAGGAAACCATCTTCTCTGGCCTTGTGCACCGCTGACTCCATATGTTTCCATTTTTCTGTTTCAGAGCTGGCCATTTATTTGCTGTTTTTGTGGGTTGTTGTGGTTAACACCACTGATGTTAATATGTTTCACTTCATTAATAATTTTAATAGATGGGGACATTTTTTGTAAGGAATCTCGGTAGCAAGCTGTGAATCTGTTGGGCAACAAAGAGAGATGTGTCAGCAGACGTGGAGCCAGGCAAATGCCATCTAATAAATAAAATACTTGTGCTGCTGTTAAATATAGAAAAGGACAAATATGAATCCCGTGCGGAGGAAATTGTTAATATTCTAGCACACAGGAAATCCGAGTGAATAGCTGGCCATGCATTATTCATTAGATACCATCCTTGAACAATGATTCAGAGTTCCCATGACTACAGTATAATGCTAACTAAGGCTTGGAGTCCGGGAACATGTGTACAGTCTGTGTGCCCTTCCAAGCCCTAATGGAAGAACAATACAGGATTGTTGTTCCATAGAATGACATGAGCAAGGTTGGAGCTCCTTGCTCCCCCAATGCACACCTAGCGTCCACTGTCTTCCCTTCTCCTATTCAAAACATCAGAAGTCAAGTTGTCATTCAACTGCAATGCCAGAAGAGCTCCAGCTAGCACACAGCAGCCAGGGGCCAAGCATAGTGTAAGAATGGCTTCGCTTTGCCAGAGGCTGGAATCTAAGGAAATGGCCTGCTCATGAGGCATTGCAAACCCATTGTGTGTGTGTAAAGTGCTGTCAAGTCACAGTGAACTTCTGGCAACCCCAGCAAGGGTCTTTCAAAGCAAGTGAGAAGCAGAGGCGGTTTGCCATTGCTTTCCTCTGCTGAGCCTTCCTTGGTGGTCTCCCTTCCAAGTACCATCCCTGCTTAGTTTCCAAGACCTGAGACTGGGCTATACCATGCTGCCTTCCATTTTCTCAATGTGGTAATTCTCTTCTGGATTTTCTCCTATATTTTTAACCTAGAAGAGGAAGAGATTGGATTTATACCCCACCCTTCACTACCTGAAGGAGCCTCAGAGTGGCTTACAAACTCTTTTTCCTTCCCTTCCCCACAACGTTTTCTCTGTGTGGTAATTCTCTTCTGGATTTTCTCCTATATTTTTAACCTAGAAGAGGAAGAGATTGGATTTATACCCCACCCTTCACTACCTGAAGGAGCCTCAGAGTGGCTTACAAACTCTTTTTCCTTCCCTTCCCCACAACGGACACCCTGTGAGGTAGGCGGGGCTGAGAGAGCTCTGACAGAAACTGCTCTTTTTCAAGAACAGCTGTGCCAGAATGATGGCTTGCCCAAGGTCATCCAGCCAGGTGCAAGTTGAGGAGTGGGGAATCAAACCCGGTTCTCCCAGATTAGAGTCCGCGCACTCAACCACTACACCACAACTGCCAGTCACAGGACTCATCCATGGGCTACTAGACAAACCCAGGCCCATAGCCAGGATTTCTTTTGTCGGGGAGCATTTAAATTTTTCAGTGGGCACCTAATTGATTTAATTAAACTAACTTAAATTAAGTGCCCCACTGCTTTTTGCCCAGCTGCACACTGATTTATTATTTTATTTTATTTATTATTAGATTTATAACCTGCCCTCCCCGGAACGGGCTCAGGGCGGCTGACAAATGAGGCACGTATGCCAAGATTAAACAGCTAAAAACAGCCTAAAGCAATCATTTATACAATAAAGTGCTCTAGTCCTCCTCCCTTCCCCAGCCTGGACCCCCTACCCTCCCTGGTCAACTCACTCTGTATAAGCAAGGCAGGCAAGAAGAGAAGGCAGTGGTGGAGTGTGCCAGTGCGCTTGCCATCTTGGGCCGGGACGGGAAGGAGTGCTACTGCAGCCGTCTCATCTCCGCTCTCCTCCGCTCGCCACACCCCCAGCTTAGCTCTGCGGCGGCATCGCTGCCGTCTCCCTCCCCAAGCAACAGCAGGCCAGACCAGGCCCGGGAGGCGAGCCACAAGCAGGGGGAGGGAGGGGGTGCCTCCTTCCCTGGCGAGGTCCAGGTGAGGCACCCGGTGAAACACTGATCTCTCTTGGATTTTACTTCATCGTGTGCACCTTCTATCTTCCTCATGTGACGGGGGCAACACAGGTACACAGCTGCACGTGTGATTGAGGCAGTGTATGTCTCCAGGTGCTGGTCCCCCTGTACTCCTCCATAAAAGGAAAGCGCTTGTCAACAGATCAGGGCTGTGCCACGCAACAGGGAGAGCCCCCCCGCGCGCCTAGGCACCACTCTGCCCACCGCTGCCACACACACCTCGTCCTCCCCCAGCCAGCCAGCCACCCACCATAGTCTGCACGGGGGCCTCCTCCTTCTCTCTCCCAGCAGCTGTTCCTCGGACAACGATGCCAGCAGGGAAAGCAAGGAGAGGCCTGTGTGGCTGCTGGCAGGTGGGAAAGGGAAGGGGAGGTGGCAGCAAATTCTCTGGCCAGCCCAGAGAATTGGGGGGCCTGGGCTGTCTAGGAAGTCATGGGGGCTTGGCAGGAAGTCAGGGGGCCAGCCCCCACTGTAACTACAGGCCTCGACAAACCAGTGGTCTGATTTGCTTTAAGTCAGATTTCTATAAGGTTTCTAGCAGGACTAGGAATGGGCAGGAAATGCAGAGGTGTCTTTGTGCAAGGGTCTCTGTGGAAGTCTGAACAAAAGTTGTGGCACCAATACTCTGGTTGTCAATACAGTAAATATTACAATCACACCATAATTCCCCTGCATTCTGTTATCCCCAGGAAGCTAAATCTTGCTAAGTTACTAGAGGTGGACAGTGCTGAAAAGACCACTTAACAGACCACTTGTTGACAGGTTAATGCTTCCTTTCCACAATAGCAATGTCCCAGTGCCAGCCTGGCTGTTTATACAGGTCATTACTTGAAACTGCCTGGACTTTCATCTTTCCTTCCTGCAATTGCTGTCTTCTCCTCTCCCGGCTCCTGCCCTCCTCCCCTTTCAAATCAGCAATCTTTTGGGCCTGCAGGACACAACGACCTGTCTCTGACTCAGTTACGTAATGGCTTGAAAGCAGACTTAGTGTAAATTGACCCTAATCTGATCTGAAACTGCGGCACATTGTTATTCCAAAAATAGACAGCATTCATCTCTCACACAGCATAATTTGGCTCGCGTTTGGGAAAGAATGAGGAATTTCTAAGCCTAGTCAAAGAATGTCTTTAAAATGGTCTTGACACCACTTGACAGTCAAATGTGGTGCTTTGGCCCTCAACCTGTACTGTTGGCAGGAAAAATTAAGTTTGAAATGATCGATTAACTGAAGGCTCGATATTCTGAGGATCTTGGGGCCCAGTTTGAACTACTGTTGAAGAAGAAGAGGAAGAAGAGGAAGAAGAGGAAGAAGAGGCAGAATTGTTTTTTATACTCCACTTTTTACTACTCAAAGGGGCTTACAAACATCTTCCATTCATCTCTCTGCAACAGACACCCTGTGAGGTAGGTGGGGCTGAGAGAGCTCTGAGAGAACTGTGACTGACCCAAAGTTACCCAGCTGGCTTCATGTGGAAGAGTGGGGAACCAAATCCAGTTCTCCAGATTAGAGTCCGCTGCTCTTAACCAGTACACCAATCTGGTAGGGATACCTACCAAGGTGTCATCTTTCTGTGTTTTCCTTATTATTTCTCCCAGCTTTCTCTAGCCACCTTTGATCTGATTTGAGAACCACAGAAGGACACCAAACAGAAAATGAGAACGTGAAAAAGCTTGGAGAAAAACCACTGCAGGCCATCACCCAAAGTGTGGGGGAACCCTCCTTATGAATAGACCCTAACCTTCAACAAGGAACTCCTGGTACATGACTGCTTCACAGGGTTTCCAACTCTGTGTTGGGAAATACCTGGACAGTTAGCAGTGGAGCCTGGGGAAAGCAGAGTTCGGGAGGGGAAGGACCTCCGCAGGGTAGAATATCATACAGTTCGCCTTCCCAAGCTGCCATTTTCTCCAGGGTAACTGATGAACCCTCCTTATGAATAGACCCTAACCTTCAACAAGGAACTCCTGGTACATGACTGCTTCACAGGGTTTCCAACTCTGTGTTGGGAAATACCTGGACAGTTAGCAGTGGAGCCTGGGGAGAGCAGAGTTCGGGAGAGGAAGGACCTCCGCAGGGTAGAATATCATACAGTTCGCCTCCCCAAGCTGCCATTTTTTTCCAGGGTAACTGATCTCTGTAGACTGGAAATCACTTGTGATTCTGGCAGATCTCCAGACCTCACATGGGGGTTTACAAGCCTGTTCACAGGGCCTGAGCTGAAACAGCAACGTATAGCTGGGCCTAACCTAGCTTTTAACAACAAGCTGTCATGCTCAGCACACACATGCGGAAGGAGCAAAGCCCCAGGATCCACAACAGAAGGGGCCCTCTTTGCTAAAACAGGCAGGTGACAGCTCACACACCTGTGGCATTTTGACTACAAATAAAGCAATCTTCAGTTGCATGACTGCAGGCCAATCAAAGTGAAGACTGCTGGTTTACTGCCCTACTTAGTTTCAGGTGAACTTTGTGTTCAGCATCAGTGCATCTTGGATGGGTTCTCCATGCCTTGATAAAGGGTATTATCTGTGCCCTAATTATATACATATTATGGCTTTATTTTGCTAGTTGTATCCTCCCCCCCCCCATTCCTTGTAGAAGATCATTCATTGCAAAGAGGCACCTTTTCAGTCTTGGGGTGGAAGTGGACAAAAATGGATAGGGTTGCCAGCTCTAGGCTGGGAAATTCCTGGAGATTTGGGGGTGGAGCCTGGGAAAGTGGAGTTTGGGGAGGGGAGCTAGCTCAGCAGAGAAGTGATAACAGAGACTCCACCCTCCAAAGCAACCATTTTCTCCAGGGGAACTGATCTCTGTAGGCTGGAGATCAGTGGTAATTCTCCAGGCCCCACCTGGAGGCTGGCAACCCCCTGCACAGTTGAAAGTATTGTTTTGGCAATTTGGGCCCTATTTGGGCAAATTAATAGAGAGGGCGGTGGCGATACAGTTGCAGAGCTTTCTGGATGACATTTCCTCACTGGATCCCTTCCAGTCCGGCTTCCGTCCTGGTCAGGGGACGGAGACAGCACTGGTCACCCTCACAGATGACCTCCGGAGGCACCTGGATCGGGGCGGGGCGGCAGTGCTGCTATTGTTAGACCTGTTGGCGGTGTTTGACATGGTCGACCATCAGCTGCTCGCCCACCGCCTCGCCGACGTGGGGATTCGGGGGCTGGCCTTGCAATGGCTTGTCTCCTTTCTCCAAGGTTGGGGACAAAGGGTGGCACTTGGGGAGGAGATGTCCCGAAGGCACCCACTAGTTTGTGGTGTGCCCCAAGGGGCAGTGCTCTCCCCAATGCTATTTAACATCTATATGCGCCCCCTTGCCCAGATTGCCCAGAGGCATGGGCTTGGGTGTCATCAATATGCAGATGACACCCAGCTCTATCTGTTGTTGGGTGGTCAATCTACCTCTACCCTGGAAGATCTGGACCGGGTGTTGCAGGACATGGTGGGATGGCTTAGGTCAGTCAACTGAAATTTAATCTGATGAAGACGGAGGACCTTTGCCTGAATCGGACTGGCTCGGGGTTAGGGGTCCTTCTTCCGCCCTTCGGTGGGGCACTGAGGGTCCCAGCGCTGAGGGTCCCAGCGCCGAGGGTCAGGAGTTTGGGAGTGTTCCTGGATGCTTCCTTGACAATGGAGGCCCAGGTAGCAGCCACTGCCAAGGCAGCCTTTTACCATCTTTGGCTGATTAGGCAGTTGGTCCCCTTCCTTGAACGCAATGATCTGGCTTCAGTGGAGGCTAGACTACTGTAATGCTCTCTACATGGGGCTGCCCTTGGGGCAACTCCGGAAGCTGCAGCTGGTGCAAAACGCGGCAGCCAGGCTGCTGATGGGCTCCTCAAGTGGGAGAACATCCAGTCTGTGCTGAAGTCGTTGCACTGGCTTCCAATAGCGTTCCGGATTCACTTCAAGGTGCTGGTTTTGACCTTTAAAGCCCTAAATGGTCAGGGGCCTGCCTACCTGCCTACCTGCCTTTCCCTGTATGTTCCCCCGAGAGCACTGCGGTCTGGAACACAACACTGCCCCCCCCCGGGCCTAGGGATGCCAGGTTGGTGGTAACTAGGACCAGGTCATTCTCCCTGGTGGCGCCAACGCTGTGGAACAACCTCCTCAACTAGATTAGAGCTCTATGGGACCTCCAGCAGTTCCGTAGACTGCTAAAAACTGAGCTGTTTTGCCAAGCGTTCCAATAAGAACTGATTGCTTTGGTGGGGCCGCACTAGCACTATTATAGGATGCTGCTGTATTTATTTAGCCTAACTGTATTTATTGAAATTGTATGAATTGTATTTTATTTTGTATTTGCTGGTTTTAAACTGTATGTTGGTTTTAAGTTGTTTGTAAGAGTTGCCTAATAGTCTCTGTTTTATGTTCTTCTTTTACTTATTACGCTCAACTGTATTTTTATAGAATTTTGTTTTACTGTCCTAAATTCAGTTATATGAATGTTATATTTAAGCATGTGTGTTCTATGGCTTGTTGCCGTAATAAATGACTGACTGACTGACTACATTCAATATATTTGAATTTATACTGCAAAACAAGCAATTCCTTGTTAAAATATGTTACTTATTTCTACAGTGATGTACAATTTAAAAAAAACAACACAGCAACACAAAGAAAATGTCTCTCTGACAATGTCTAATCACAATTATTACGATTGTCCTGTAACATGACAAAAGGAATGCACAGTTTTGATTTATCACGTAGCCGACAATTTGTCCATTTCAATTACCTTCAAGGTCCACTTTAACTAATCTGATTCCTGGAGTGGAATACATTTTATGGTTTGCTGTATGTGGACCCTTGAAATAACATAAGTTTTGCAAATGGGTCCATTTTCAGATTACAACCCATCATCTAGTTGATAATAAATACCACTTTCTGCCAGAGCAGATATACAGTAAGGAATTTCTTCCAGATAGACACAAACTTTGCATCCAGTATGGAGCGCCTAACCCAGACCAATTTCATAAATTCTATTAAACTGCTATGAAGTTGAGAGATCATTTGCACAAGAACTTATATAATGACAGAGACTATTCTCTGTCATTCCTTTTAGCTTCACCCCTCATATTGTATTTCCCTCTGATTCCAGAAAAGTGTAAAAGTACAAATGGATTTCTGTGTATGCAAAGGTGTTTGGGACTTTGGCACCAATGTGGTGTTGTGGATAGAGTGGCAGACTAGGACCTTGGGCTGTCCTGGGTTCGAATTCCCACTTCTCCCATGGAAGCCCACTGGGTGACCTTGGGCCCATCAGAAACTCTCAGCTTGGCTTACCTCACAGGACTGTTGTTGTGGTAAAATGGAGGAGGGAGAATGATGTTCGAAAAGCCGCTTTGAGTCCGAAATGGGGAGAAAAGGGGGATATAAATAAATAAAAATATATCTAATTTTCAGCATGGCCACATCTGTGGATACTTAAATATGGAGACTGGGACCATGAATTGGCAAGAAAGAACTCTACAAACCTGGGAAAAAAACCAAGAATTGCAGAAAAATCTGAACAAACAAACTAAACAGTACACTGGGAGGGTTAACCCCCCCCCCCGTAATAGAAACAGTGCCTGCAGCTTTAAGAAACAAACGTTCTCATTGGGAGGTAATGAGATGCCACCACAACTCCTTGAGGGTCCCCTGCTGATGTATATCTAAAACGTGTGAGCTCATCTTATCAGCCGTGTTCAGTTTTGTTCCTCTGTTTGTTGTTTTTGCATGCTTGTTGAATAGATATATTGGAGAGCAGGGTGGTTATAACTGCATAGCCCCAACCAATAAAATGTAATAGAGACATATGCCATATCAGTATTACAGACATAAATGATTTTAGCCATTGTTCCCTCTTCTGAGGGAATTCTGGAACCAGGGCCAGTTTGTCATGCAAGCAACTCAAACAGCCAATTGGGGAACCACAGCTGGCAGATGAAAACCACTTGTGAGAAGGTGATTGGCATGGATTGTATCTGCCATCACTTCCCAGACGAGCAGTGTTTGGGTCCAACATAAGCCCAAGGTGTCAATCTAGCTGGCTCTACAGATATTGATTCGTTAGTAAATCTGGATTCTATTTGTGCTCTTTGCCACCATGGTAGGTCTTCTAATGGTTTCAAACAATCTTCGCAGTCCAATATATCCAAATACCTTCTTGGTAATTCTTCCTGTTATGCATTTGGGAGTGTCATGGCTTCTAGTGGAACAGTTAATTTTGAGATTTTTATATAAAAGCGCTTACATATGTTTTCCCATACTTTCATTAAAGATGCCTTTATCCAGTGCTGCTTGAAATATTTATGGACACTTGCTTTTCCATACCATAAGAATGTATGCCACCCTAATTGAAGGTCATGGCCTTCCAGTCTCAGTGTTCTCTTATCTTCCAATGTGACCCAATCTTTAATCCACGTCAATGCAGCTGCTTTATAATAAAGGTTCCAATCAAGTAGGCCAAAGCCCCCCCTTTCTTTAGTATCTTGAAGAGCTTTCAGTCTTATTCTGGGTCTCTTGTCTTGCCAAATAAATGTTGATAACGCTTGCTCCAGTTCCTTGAAGATTTTTTGGTTTTGAAGAATGGGAATTGTTTGGAATAAAAATAGCCATTTGGGAAGTATATTCATTTTAACTGTTGCGATGCGGCCCATCAAAGATATCTGCAAGTCTTTCCATTTCTCTAGATCCTGTTTTGTTTTCCTCAACAATTCTTTATAATTATTCTCTTGTAATGAGCTGCATTTGTTTGTCATTACAATTCCTAGGTCTTTTATTTTCTTCTGTAGTTGGAAACCTGATGTTTCTTGTAGTTGAGTTGTCCTCTCCTCTTCCATATTTTTGGTCATTATCTTAGTTTTATTGATATTAATTCTCAAACCAGCTACGAGTCCATAATCTCCAAGTTCTTGT
>NW_015167096.1:0-1487 GCF_001447785.1 Gekko japonicus | reverse complement strand
CCACCAGGCCCGCCAAACCTCCCCTGCCCCTGCCTGGCCCCAACAGTGCGGCCCGTGTGGATCCGAGCCGCTGGGCCCACCAAACATCCACCGCCCCCCACTGGCAATGGCGGTGAGGCCTGAGCTTGGCCCACCAAGCCTTCTCCCTCCCCCCTCCCCTCTCCCCTAGCAGCAGCAAGGCCTGACCAGCCTGCCAAGCTTCCTCCCCCGCGGCGGCGGTGAGGGCCGAGCAGCTCACAGTTGCCGGCCCACCAAGCCTTCAAACCCCTTCGCAGCGGAGAGGCAGTTCTCAGAGTGCAGGGAACGCTCTTTTACTTTTGGAGGGATTTAAGTATCCCCCCTATATTTTTTCAACTTTTCAGATTTTTCTGCACATCTGGGGATTGCCCCAAATGTGCAGGAAAATCTCTTTGCCCCCTAGGTGCCCCTGATGTGCGGATTTAGATATCTGCACGTCAGGGGGCGCTTGGCTATTAGATATATAGATATGATAATAGAATGGTGTAGTGGTTAGAATGTCAGACTAGGATCTGGGAGATGCACGTTCAAATCCCCACTCTGCCTATGGAAGCTTGCTGGGTGACCATGGGCCAGTCACAATCACTCAGCCTAATTTACCTCAAAAGGGTTGTTGTTGTTGTAAGATTAAAACTGAGGAGGGGTGAACAGTGTTGTAAGCCACTTTGGCTCTCCATTGGGAAGGAAAGTGTGGTATCAATATATAAATAAATAAATCTAAACAAATAAATGCCAACACATAATTTGCTGCACGGGTCAAAATAATGACTGAACTTCTGTCAGAGTCATTAGTCTTAGCTATCCCAGCTGAAATTGTCTGAAAAGCAAGTAAGTTATTGACCTCAAATTCAACAAATTTAATTCAAATATTAGCTGTAATTCAAATATTAGCACAAGCTCTAAGGCCAATGGAGGTTAGAAGTTAAACACTGCTCCTACTTTGGATTTGGACGGTCAACATAATTTTATATGTTGCCAAAGTATGTTTCTTCAAGTTCTAATTCATTCTTGTTCATACTGATGATGAGTTATTGGATTTTCCAATGACCTACACACATTCCTAGTAACATTTCACAAGTCCTTGAATAAAAATCTGGCTCTAAAAAGAAGAGCGTGTAGTACAACCCTGCAACTTCTTAGCCCAATCTATGAGACAGTGTGCACAAATAAAACCATCATTAAAATAACATAAAAATAGCCATTATTCTTTTTTAAAGCACTTTCTAATATTACTATTGAAAAAATCAGTACCCAGGGCTTATTTAAGGTATTTCTTTGTCCCTCAGAAGGTACACCCATTGTCTTCTTTTGTAGTCCACCAGCTGGATTTGAGCCAGTGGTAGACTTCCCAGTTTCCGAGGCCTGGCAAGAAATTCCTTGGCCCCAGCCCCAATATCTGCCCTTGAGAAGCTGAGGAACAGGAGAAACAAATGGCTGCCATAGTGAAGCTTTAGGAATTTCAGTACTAA
>NW_015167095.1:460463-463312 GCF_001447785.1 Gekko japonicus | reverse complement strand
ACTCTTTAAAGCGACTCCACAAGACAGCTTAAAAAACAGCTGTGTGGTAGGGAGGTGCTCCCTATTGTGCAGCTCTTTCTATTGACCCACCACCTTGTGGATGTGGGGATTCAAGGAAAAGCCTTGATGTGGTTTACATTTATCCAAGATTGGGAACAGAGGGTGGTGCTAGGGGGGGAGGAGGGGAGGAGGAGAAGATTGGATTTATACTCCACCCTTCACTCAGAGTGCCTTAAAATCTCTCTCCCCAGAACAGACACCCTGCGAGGTAGGTGGGACTGACAGAGCTCTGAGAGAACTGCTCTTCAGAGAACAGCTCTGAGAGGACTGTGACTGACCCAGGGTCACCCAGCTGGCTGCATGTGGAGGACTGGGGAAACAAACCCTGTTCTCCAGATCAGTCCGCTGCTCTTAATTACTCAACCAACCTGACTCCCTTCTGGTATGTGGTATCCCCCAAGGGGCAAAGCTATTTAACATCTTTATGTGCCTCCTCACCCAGCTGGTGTGGAGCTTTGGGCTATATCTGTCAATGAGCAGCCGGCCAAGCATAGCCCCAGACACCCTGGCCAAGGGATTGGAGGCCATGTTTGGTTGCTTAAAAAAGAGCTGGATGAAACTAAATCCATTGAAGACGGAGGTCCTGTGGCTGGGCTGGGGGGATGCGGGGTTGGGATGCCAACTTCCAGCCCTTAATGGGGTCCTGCTGTCATCTGGACCAACTGTCAAAAGTCTGGATGTGATCCTGGATGCCTCACTTTCGATGGAGGCCCAGGTCACTAATGTAGTTAAACTGGCATTTTACCATCTGAGGGAATTCAGCGTCCAAGGGTAGGGACTCACCCTAGCTGAATTGAAGTTCTATGCGTCCTAACTTAGGGGGGAGATTATGTATTTACCCAATATGATGTGATGTTCTTGATTCTGTGTATGGCCTAAGGACATGGACTCATCCTAACCAATTAAAGCACTATGGGTGCTAACCTAGGGTGGAGGGGTGTAATGTATTGACATACATTCGCTTATGTGGCTCAATGTAACCATGGACGTTTCTGTCACAAGCTCCATAGGAGTTACGAACTGACATGCACTTGCTTATGGTATGGTTCAGTATGACATTAGGCTGGAGCTTTAGGCACAAGCTCCATAGACGTGATGGTATCGTAAACCCGGCTGTCGGATTGGTCCCTGTCGCAAGATAGACCAATTCAGGGGAACCCTGTTCTGGCGGGAACGAATCCCATTGGTCCCAAGCCTGCAAAGGTGTTGTATTGTGTTCTTACCCTGTAATACTACAAGTATGTCTCAGCTTCAGACAAGGCTCTATAGAAGCCTGGTATTCTAAAGTGCATGTTCTGATTGGCTGCTTTGCACAGTGGGCCAATCAGAGCGTAGAAATGGTTCTGCAAGGAACAACACCCATTGGCCACTATATACACATTATGATTGGTTGTTATCTGTTTATGGGTGTGGCTTTGCCCATTCAAATAATATATAAGTCAGTCTTGTTCTATATAATTTGGTCTAGTGTTGTTATGAACTGAATAAAATGAAATCACATGTTCAAGAGCTGCCTCAATCTCAGTTCATAACACCAGGTTAAACAGTTGGCCCCCTTCTCTCTTCCCCCACAACCTCACCACAGTGATCCATGCAATGGTCACTTCTAGATTAGACTACTCTAACTTGTTCTGTGCAGGGCTACCCTTGAGACTGATCCAGAAACTATAACTTGTCCAGAATTTCCATCAGAGTCCATATCCAGCTGGTATTCTGCCAGCTGCACTGGTTCCAGGTTAAATACTAGATCAAGTTCAAGGTTCTGGTCTTAACCATCAAAGCCCTACACAGTCTGGGACCAGCATATTTTTGGGACCGTCTCTTCTGGTACACCAAAGAGTATTATGTTCCAGTGATGATAACTTTCTGGTGATCCCTGGACCAAAGACTGTCCAGCTGTCCTCGACAAAAACCAGGGCCTTTTCAGCCCTGGCTCTGACCTGGCGGAACACTCTTCCAGGTGAGATTTGGGCCCTGAAGAATCTGATGCAGTTCCATAGGGTCTGTAAAACAGAACTGTTCAGCCAGGACTATGGTTGAGGGCAGCGACAGGTTTCCATTTCAGATTGGTCTCCCCTTGTTCTCTTTTCCCCTTTCCCCTCCCCTTCTTTTTCTCAAATAGTTTTTAAGATAACTACTCTCAAGGGTCATTTCATAAAAAAGAGGTGCAGGAGCTCATTTGCATAACTCATTTGCATATGCTACACATTCTTGCAAAGGGCAGGTATGCAAGCATGCCTGGGTTCCCTGCCTGATCTCCAGGTGGCCCACAGCTGCTGGACACCTGGAGACGATCAGGCAGGGAACCCAAGCATGTTTAGAATGCCTTTCTCTCCCTTCCCCATGTGGGGAAGGGAAAGAAAGGCATTTAAATCCCCCCCCACTCCCCCAAGTTTCTTCGCAAAAGTGGAGACGCTCAGGGGAAAAGGGGGGCATGTCTGCCCACCTCCCCTTCCCCTCCCCAGACAACCTGCCAAGTTGGGCTTGCTGGAGAAGGGGAGGGGAGGGCAGGGAGGCAGACATGCCTGGGTTCCCTGCCTGATGTTCTCCAGGTGCCCTGCGGCTGTGGGCACCTAGAAAAGATCAGGCAAGGAACTCAGGCATGTTTAGAATATGTTTCTCTCCCTTCCCCAACTAGAGAAGGGGGGAAAAGGCATTTAAATCCCCCCAGGTGGCAGGGAGCTCTGCAGGCCTTCCCTGGCCCATCCACCTGTGCAGATGGGCCAGGAATGGCATCAGGGGGCACCCCGGGCTCCTTATTGCTGGAGCACTGCTCTGCCATGCTTCAG
>NW_015167095.1:415453-460166 GCF_001447785.1 Gekko japonicus | reverse complement strand
AGCAGGAGCTTAAAGGGAGTCCTTTAAACCACCACTGTGTGCTCTATCCACGAACTACCACGAAGTGCATGTACTGCTCTAAAAGTTCATGGAAGTTCGTGACAGTGGACTCGTGGGTTTGGTTTGTGCCTATCCCTAGTTATTCATTAGTGAATAAAGACATTCTGCACAGGCTAAGAGGCATACATTCTTTCACACAGCCAAGTTCCACCAAGGTGATTTGCAGTTAATGATTAAAAACAGATAGGCTGAGAGAAATTGATCATTTTTTCTTCTTTTTTCAGTTTGTGTCCTCCTCCCATCAGCCCCGGATGCGGCGGTTGCCGCACCCAGGTCTTTCTCCTGCAGGGCGGCAAAGGCGGCCCCCGGGCTGCACGGCATGGCCGACCGCCCGGGAACCGAATTCTGTACATTTGTCTGATTAAGTAGTCATCCATGCTGAGGTGGCAACTTTTGTCAACTGAGCATTCCCATTATGTCAAGTAACCAGACTGTTGTCCAGGTAGTTAGTGCTTATTCTAAGATCATTTTTATTTATATTGCCACTGGAAAATTTTAACCACTACCTTGAAAACAACAATAGATATATCAACATGCCAAGTGCGTTTTTATTATAATTTTCATATTTAGGAACAAACTAAGGCAATAACATAAAATTTATGTGCTGTGCTTGGCTTTAATCTTTAGCAAATAGAGATGTATATGTGTATTATTTGCTTTCAGTCTCAGTTGAAACATATAGATTGCAGTGTTATTTCATTACCTTGAATCTATCCATGATGAATATGTGATATACAACAAAGGTTTATAAATATGCAGAAGGCTGATAGACAAAACAAATCAAGTCATAGGAGGTCTTCTTACAGAACCTCTTAGTAGGAGACCTTCCAGGCAAATTTGTCCTGTGAATTGTCTACTGCTTATAAAATAAGGTTCAGCGATGCTATGGTATGTACTCATTCAAAATGAATGTATGCACAACCTCTTACCCAACATAAGGAGCACCACCTATACCGACCTGATTTGGAACCAATAGCACACATTTCAAATGCATTTCATCTTTCTCAAGTGGTCCCTGAGCTTATACACTTTAATGATAATGTCACAGTTAAATAGCCTTTCATTCCAATATAGCCAGATCCTACAAGTAGAATTCATAGGACGTAAGTTTATTGGAATCAGCTGGTTTGTGAAAGCCTAATTATACACAGGGTTTGAATGAAACTCCTTATAACAGTTGAAACCCTTCATAAATGTCAAGTAAGAAGTAGGTCTCCCTTCCAAAGACATTACACTTGACAGTGAAGAAGATGTATACATGTGCATTTGAAATTCTTTCAGTCTTTGTGATGATGAGAGAGGCCAGCAAAGCTTTAGATTCATGCTGGAAGAACATCTGAGGGGGGATTAGCACATGTGTTTTGGAAGGCATGTTGAGGAAACACATCCATGCAAGTGCTTCTTAGACCAGAGACTATGTGCCAGAATGCACAGCCACATGACTTGCACCTTATAGCGTTGAGAATTTTTCCTAGCCATGCAACATGCAGTTTCCAGATATATGTTTTACCTATTACACTTTTTCTCTAGTCCTTCCCCTAAGAAGCTTTAGTGACATCATCTTCTCATCCCTCGCCCTCTGGTTTACTAGTCCCCCCCCCCAATTAGGTTATGGGGTGTGCTAGGCTGAAAGAGAGTAATTTGTCCAAGATCATCCAAAGAGCTTCATGATTCAGTGAAGAGCTGAACTCAGCTTTCTCCAGCCATAGACCAACACAATAATTGTTCACCAAAATGGTTCTTTGGTTTATTTTAAGTGACTTCTTTTCTATACTTACTTAGAATTAAGTTCCATCAGAACAGATAGAATTTACCACTTGCAAGATTTCAAAATGTAAATTTCTTTAAGTAGAAAATAAGTAGCGTATCTGGTAATTTTTACCAATTAAAAAAATCACTGGGGTTTTAAATCCCTCCCAAAAAAATGTTTTCTGTGCATGTGCAGAAAACAACCGCCCTACTCCAGGCAGTGACAATGGTGGAGGGTGGTGGCTTACAGTAGTGATGATTGGGAGGGGGGAGCTGTGTTGGGCCTAGTGATGGAGGCTGGGAGCTGCAGAAGGCCTGATGCTGATGATGGGGATGGCAGGGAGCTGCGATGGCCCTGGCAATGGCAGCAGCAGTTGGGGAGGGTTGTAGCCATGGTAGGCCTGGTGCTGGAAGCTGGGAGGCACACCAGACTCAATGCCAATGATGAGGGGGTGGCCAGGAGCAGCAGCTGTCCAGGTGATGACAACAGCAATTGGGGGACAGAAGCCATGGTGTACCTGTCAGTGCTGAGGAGAGCTAAAGCAGGAGAGGGAGAAATAGAGTGATGGGGTGGGAGCAGAAGCAGAGAAAGAGAATGATGGGGTAGGGAGGCAGAAATAGAAGGAGAGAGTAATGAGTAAGGAGCAGAAACAGAAAGAAAAGTAATGAGATAGGGGGCAGAAAGAGAGATGGAGTAAAAGTGTTTGTGTGTTTTGCACTAAATTGATGTGGAAGATCCAAAGAACTGCAACTGCAGAGTAGCGAGTAATATAGACACACAGAAATGGAGTATTGGATAATGTGATATTTTAAGCCGCAAAATAGACAAGATGGTGAAAGATCCACAAATGGATTTCAATTATAGTTTTTAATTGCTAAATAGTTGCTTGGAGAATTCAAATTAGAGCTGTAGCATGGGGGCAGGCAAGGTAACTCTGAGCTCAAGCTCTCCCCCTTCCCAAAGCTGCTATTGGCACCTATATGTTTCCTTCAATAGGGCATATAACAGTTCTGGGAGAAACCACTGAAGATGAATGATTTTAAGAGCTTATTCCCCCTTTCCATACTGTCAGTATATGTTATATTCAACACGGCCTCATCTGTGGATACTTAAATCTATGGATCAGGGCCATGTACAGGCTAGGGGAATTAACTCGGGAGGTCTCCCAGTTTTGAGGGGGAGGGGGATGAAAAGTTGAAAAGTGAAAATGGAAGGGTTAAATTATCCCCAAATGGAGGAACATTGTTTGAACTTCTGCAAAGTTCACTTACCATGAGATGGGAGGGAAGGAAGAGGTAGCTGAGCTTGGATGTCTGGGCACAGCTGAGGTGCTGGCTCAGACATCCTTGCCTCTCTGATTCAGGTGAGAGGAAGGGAGGAGGAACAGGAGGTGATGTTGCCATTGCCTCCTTCAGATATCTCTGCTGCAGGGGGTCCTTGCCACACCACCACCACCACCATTTGAACAAGGAATTAAGAGGGTGGTTGAGAGGGTGGGCTAGTGCTTCCCCACCCATCCACCACTGAGATGCTCTGGGTGAGCAGGGGTTAAAGAGAACCATGACACAAGCTGCCACCTCTGGTGACAGGCAGGCAAATCTGGAAGGGAAGCAGCATCCACCATATTCACATACCACCACAGCCCATTGGGTTGACTGACTAACAAGTAACCAAGCAAGTGGGGGAAGGAAGGGAAGGAGAGATTGAGAGAAGGGAAGGAAGATTGAGAGAGGGAGGCTGAAACCAGGCTTTAAGCATTCTTAGTCAAAAGGCATTAAGAATTCTTAAAGTCTCCAGAACTATGATTGCTTGAAAAAAATAAAGTCAATGCACAGCAATGCAATTCTTAGTAAAATTAGAAAATATGTAAAATTAGAAGGTATGTTTGACCTGACAAACGTTTGCTCCTACATCCTGAATGGTGCTTCTGGAGTAGAATGCTTAAAGGCTATATTTTGAGTTGATGACTCCAATTACTTCCCCTCCCCTCATGACATGCCCCATAATTAGCCAAGCTTGAATTTAACCAGGGCACCCAATGTTGACTCTGATTTTTGCAGGAGTTCCCCTAGAATCTTCAGATATCATAATCATTTAGAGCCTTCTATAATTTCTTCAGTGAAGGGCATAGCCTTATTTTCTTCTTGAGGAATGTTTTCTAAAACTGCCAATTAAAGGTATTTATTTCCCCTCATCTCTGGCTTATTTTTCTTATGTAATTTTTTTTTTCTAATTGGTTCTCTCATTTGCCTTCAGGTTCACTGTGGGCTGCCTTGCCATAATCTTCCTCTTCTGAGGCATTTTCAGATGAGAAAAAAGAAGCGTCATTTGTCAGATGTTATTACTTAATTAAATGTCTCTGAACACAAACACTACACTCAGAAAGGTGGGTGGGGGTGGGTGAAGCGACACAGCAGGCATCTGTTTGCATGAAGAACTGTAAGGAGTCTAGCACAGTCCATGAAGAGACAAAGTGCCATCTAGTGAACACTCCTCAAGAACGAAGGAAGAGCTAGAAATATTTCCATGTGGAAAGAACTGTGTAATGTTTTGTGTGCATGAGAACACACACTTGTTTGTATGTGTGCAAAAGAGTTAATTGTCTTCTTGTTATTAATTATTTTTACAAATAGGGCATGGCTGCACAGTGAAGCCCTGTAAACTACCATTGATAAGAAGACAGCCCCAATTTAAGACCTGCATTAAAATCAATGAGACATAAAAATGCTGAATTTACGGTGGCTTGTGCCAGGACCCCCTTTTGCATTTCCCTCATTATACTATGTACCCACACTGTTCCCTGCTGGTTTAGCTTTCCCTTTCACTTAGGCTCGTCCAGCCTTTCTCTCCCCATTTCCTTCCCTTTCTCTCATGTGTATTATACTCCTGTGGCTCTTTCACTTAGGCTCGTCCAGCGACCAGAAATCTCTTTCTCTCCCAATTTCCTTCCATTTCTCTCATGTGTATTATACTCCTGTGGACAGGCCCCTGTTTATGTTTATCTTGCATAGGGACTTGCTATATTGTGGGCACTTGATTAATGCTTAATGCTAATGATGATTACAGCTGATGCACATGTCACATTTTAATGGATTATGTAAATGTAATATGGGAGTCTGTCATGTATTTTTAGGGGAATCATTTTCACAGAGAATAGTAATACATGGATCATAGTAATAGTAATACAATGGATCTCACCTATGCTCAGACTGACTAGGATACTAAAATAGAACAAAAATATTTTATTAGATTACAGATCCTACTATCTGTATAAACCAGATTGTGTTACTTCATGCTACACCCATCCCCTGTACAGGACTGACTTATTCCAGTAGATATAGACATTTGAAGTGTGATAAACTAAGGATGCATTCCTGAGATACCACTGGTGATCCTTAGGAGGACAAATAGGACCCGTGACAGAGTAAACTGGAGATATGCCAACATAATGTTGTTGAATTACTAGTATAACCCTGTTGCTTGTGCTGTGATGCTGGTGTAGCCCTTGTGCTGATGGAAAGTAGTTGATACAAAAGCCATTATTAGGCAGTGTCAGGGAGAAATGAAATTTAGTTCCCATCCTAGCTCTCTCATTCAGGATACTACCCCTGGTATCAGTATAACCTTACAGCAGTGATAGAAGTTGTATGAATCTACATACTCCCTCTGATCCCCATGGGAGGAAAACATAATTGTCCCATGCTAGCCCCCACATGATGGCAAGAATACACAAAAGATGGCAAGAATACAAAGAAGAAACTATACAAGAAGGACCTCGATGTCCTTGACAACCATGATGGTGTAATCACTGACCTCAAGTCAGACATCCTGGAACTCAAAGTCAAATGGGCCTTAGAAAGCATTACTAACAACACAGCTAGCAGAGGTTATGGTATCCCAGCTGAGCCATTCAAAGTCTTAAACGATGATATTGTTAAAGTGCTGTACTCGATTTGCCAACAAATTTGGAAAATGCAACAGTGGCTACAGGACTGGAAAAGGTCAGTTTACATTCCAATCCCAAAGAAGGGCAATGCCAAGGAATGTTCAAACTGTTGCACAATTGCACTCATTTCACATGCTAGCAAGGCTATGCTCAAGATCCTACAAGCTAGGCTTCAGTAGTATGTGGATAGAAAACTGCCAGAAGTACAAGCTGGGTTTCGAAGAGGCAGAGGAACTAGAGATCAAATTGCCAACAATTGCTGGATTATGGAGAAAGCAAGAGAGTACCAGAAAAACATCTACTTCTGCTTCATTGACTATGCGAAAGCCTTTGATTGTATGGATCACAACAGACTATGGCAAGCCCTTAAAGAGACGGGAATACCACACCACCTCACATGTCTCTTGAGAAACCTGTATAAGGGTCAAGAAGCAACAGTTAGAACCGGATATGGAACGACTGATTGGCTTAGCATAGGAAAAGGACTACGACAAGGATGTATATTATCACCTTGCTTAATTAATCTATATGCAGAGTACATCGTGCAGAATGCCAGCCTGGACGAATCACAAGCCGGAATTAAGATTGTTGGGAAAAACATCAACAACCTCAGATATGCAGACAATACCACTCTAATTGCAGAAAGTATCATGATGTCCAGCCCCATCACTCCTTGGCAAATAGGAGGGGAAGTCGTGGAAGCAGTGACAGAAGTCACGTTCCTGAGATCCAAGATCACTGCAGACGGTGACTGCAGCCATGAAATTAAAAGATGTCTGCTCGTTGGGAGGAAAGCGATGGCAAACCTAGACAGCATAATAAAAAGTAGAGACATCACCCTGCCAACAAAAGTCTGTTTGGTCAAAGCAATGGTATTCCCAGTAGTCATGTATGGCTGCAAGAGTTGGACTATAAGGAAGGTCAAGCGCCGAATAATAGATTCTTTTGAATTATGGTGCTGGAGAAGACTCTTGAGAATCCCCTGGACAGCAAGGAGATCAAATCAGTCCATCCTAAAATAAATCAACCCTGACTGTTCCCTGGAAGGCCAGATACTGAAGCTGAAGCTCAAATACTTTGGTCACCAAATGAGAAGGTGACCAAAGAGAAGACTCTGATGCTGGGAAAAATTGAAAGTCAAAGAAGAAGGGGACGACAAAGGATGAGATGCTTAGACAGTGTTATTGATGCAACAAACACGAAATTAAGCAAACTCCGGAGCAGAACAGAAGACAGGAGGGCCTGGCATGATGTGGTCCATGGGGTCGCAAAAATTTGGCCTCGACTGTGTGGCTGAACAACAACAAAGCCCCCACATTGTCCTCATTGACACAATGGAGCTTTAAAAAACAACTAAACCTATTGCTAATCATTCTCAGATGTATATAAGCCCAGGGGTCGTTTCGTAGAAAAAGAGCTAGGGGAACACATTAGCATAACTCATTAGCATATGCCACACCCCCTGACATCACCGGAAGTGTGTCATAAGGCCACACCCCCCGCTCCCAACGGTCCCCGCCGCCGGCCTTGCAGCTCCACTGCCGAGCCCCATGAGGGGCCCGGCGGTGGACCTGCAAGGCCGGCGGGAGTGCAAGGAAGCCCTGCGAAGGCCCTCCCTGGCCCCAGGCAGGCAGGGGTGGGGAGAGGCAGGGAGAAAGCAACTTACCCTCCCTCTTCTCCTGCCTCCTCCTGGCTGAATGAGGGCTGGAAGCGGGGCGGCCGGAAGCAGGGGGCAGGGTTTCGATATGTGCCCCGCCCCTGTACCTCACCCGGTACATGATCCCCCCCAAATGACCTCTGAATAAGCCCTTCCCTGGATACCCATATCTTGGACAAGAGGCTATGCAATAGGTTTGCCTGCCAAAAATGTTCACCATGAAGTTTGTGGCATCCTTAGAGATTGCATGGATGCCTTTTGGGAATGTGTAATGTGTCTTGTGGCTTATCCCAGTGTCTATTATTTCCTTGTTTTGCAAAAAAGGACGGTTTATCCTTTGTTCCTATGTTTCTGCCTGTCAAAAGGGTAGTTTTTTGCCAGAAGAGGATTCAAACCAGGATCCTCAGAGTATAGCAATCACTATCCTCCTGCATACATTTGAGGGTGCTGTGTTTCCTTTGTTTCTTCCGTTGCTGGCTTTCTACATGGGTAAGGAAGAGCATTGTGACATCACAGAGGTATAATATCTCTGAGGTTACTTGGATTCTTCCATATATGGCAAATATAGTATATTTTTGCCATGCTGCTCCTCTGACAGTTTTGTTATTGACCCCAATGCTATTATGCTCCCTTTTCTTTAGGGTTAGCATGTTTTCTGTTTTTTCTCTGGTAGGTCAGCATAGCATACCAGTTTGTATTCCCATGACATGCCAGGAGCATCACATATTAAGAGTGCAGTATTTAAACAAAATATTGTATTTCGTTCCTGTACTTAAATATTTTAAAAGCATGCATGGTTATTGGATCACTGCTGCTTTGGGTTAACTTTTGTTCTCAACTTGGATGAATGAGGAACTGATTTACAGTAGACTTATGTGTTTCTTTTGTTACTAATTGTAATAATTACAAAAATGGGTTGTTCCATAATTATCACAATTAATATGAAAACAAAACACCCCCCATCTAAATGAAAAGTCCATGATTTTCCTTTGTTTAGTAAAGTAGCTTTTGTTCTCGGTCTCCCCTGTTTTACAGAGTTTTCCTAATATGGAATAGAAAGCTGTGTTGCTTAAGGGGAGGGGAGGGAGACCCTCTAGACTAGAGGTGGCCAAACTTGCTTAACATAAGAGCCACATAGAATAAACATCAGATGTTTGAGAGCCGCAAGACATGAACAAATATTACACACACATCTTTATGGGAAAATATGCAAATTTGCTTTTTATTAACATTAAATGAGACTGCCAAAATAAAAACAAAAGGGATAAAAACAGATAATTATATTTATTTGTCCAATTATATTTATTTGTTTGCTAATGACATATATTTGTTTAAGAGAGAGAGAGGTGGAAAGAAAGAAAGAGGTGGAAAGAAAGAGAGAGACTAAGAAAGCAAATAGATGAGGGAGGGAGGGAGTGAAGGAAGGAAGGAAGGAAGGGGAAAAGAGAAAGGTGGGAAAAAAGGAAATAGATGGGGAGGGAAGAAGGAAAGGGGAAAGAGAGAAAGAAACAAAGAAAGCAAATAGATGATGGAGGGGAGGGAGGGAGGAAGTAAGGAAGAGAGAGAGAGAAACAAAGGAAGGGAGGAAGGAAGGAGGAAGAAAGAGAGACAGATGAAAAGAAAGAAAGATGGAAAGAAAGCAACTTGATGGGGGAGGGAGGGAGGGAGGAAAGGGAAAAGAGAGAAAGAGAGCGATGGAAAGAAAGCAAATAAATGGGGAGGGAGGGAGGGAGAGGTGGAAAGAAAGCAACTTTACCTTTAAATGTGTTCTCCAACTTCTCCCCCACGCCCACCAGCTTGGCTTGGAGAAGGGATTTAAAAAGACAAATGCCTTCTCCAAGCCGCCTGGGGGGGCACTTTGCATTTAAAGTTGCTTTCTTTTCCCAAACACAACTCCCTACTGTTGGAAGAATTGTGGAGAAAAGGCCACCTACTTTCACAACTGGTGGTCTTGTAAAAAGATTCAAAAATTCTGGTCTCAAATAATTTCCCACATCAACATACTTACCAACTACGACATACCTTGCAGCCCGGAACTGCTACTCCTCCACCTCTGGCCACAAGATAGACCACCTGAAAGGACAAGAAGATTGATTAACATATTGCTAGCATCAGCTAAAATTGTAATTGCTCAAAAGTGGAAAAATCCCAACCCCCCCACGGTCGCACAATGGATGCACAAAAACTGGGACATCTTCATGTTAGAAAAATTCTCCATCTATGATACCACGCATCAATCCGAATGCGAATTCTACAACCCATTGAGTATATGGTCCCCAATATTGGATAAAATCCACATAGACAAGTTCGATTGGGAGTTTATATCGCAAGCTAAATACCAAATATTGCAATATATTTAAACCTCAGCTTTACCTGTATTATCCTTTGATGTAGTTTGTATAAGTCTTCCAATAGCGAATAGCCTGTCCTCCCTAATTGGATTTAATACAAAACCAAATCAAAATGCGTATACTCAATTTGATTGCACATCAATAGATAGACAAAACTGTTCTGAACCTTACTGTACTTACCTTACTGTACGTGTAACTGTTCCGATTTCGTATTTGATAATTTGTCTGTTTTCTGTTTCTTTGAAAAAAAACAATAAAAATGTTTTGTTAAAAAAAAAGTTGCTTTCTTTCTCCCCCCCCCCACGTCAAGCCTACCCAGGAAGGGGAACACTTGCTGGGGAAGGGAAGACCGATCAGGGAAGCATGCCTCCCCTTCACTCCCCCAGCTACCCTGTCGGGAACCACACAATATGTGTGAAAGAGCCGCATGTGGCTCCTGAGCCACAGTTTCGCCACACCTGCTCTAGACTTTCTTGGTTGACCACAAGCTGTAGCATACCTGCATGAGGTGTTCCAAACCTGAATGTTATGGGGTGAGACTTTGAATCATATATAAGCTGATGTCCCATACTGGTTAGTTTTCTTCTTGAATATAATTTCTTGTCAGGAGGGAGACGACAACCCCCTCCTGACTACGCAGGAGACCTCCCAGTCAGCACCCGAAGGAAGACAGAACCCAGTTCCAGACCATTTCCAGGAGGACCCTGAATGCTGGCACAACATCCTCGCAGGGGAGGATTTCCAGGGAAGGGAGGGAGATGAGGTCGCGGGGCTGACTGGGCAGGGCACCAAGGGAATGGCCATTGGAGAGAGGGGTGATGGGTGGAGGAACGTGACCATAACCCATTGGAACCCAGTCTTATGGCTAGATTCCTTTAAGATGTAGGTAGCGGGTGGAACAGGTGTTGAACGTGAACACAAATAAAAGAAGCTAACAGGTGTAAGCGAGGGAGGATGCAGGTGGTTTTGGTTTGAGAAGAAGGACAGAGAGGAGGGAGCCGAGAGGCAAAAGCCGATATCCACTCGAACTCGTCCATCGAACCCCACCGTTGGTTAAAAGTGAACCCAACTCTACCAACAAAAGTCTGAGGTGAACCTTGAACCTTTGATGTTCATCGACATCCTGGATCTTACCCACTGCCGACACAACCCACACCTACAACTGGAAAGTGACATTTCTGTTCTCTCTGTGTTGTGTTCCCTGAAGGTTTCTGAAGCAATTTACAGGTTTTATTTGGGGCTTGCCCCTCCCCCCTGTTCTGCAGTGCTTTCAATATTATTTGATTTGTGGCCTGCTTCTTCTTATTTCTTGCTTCCTTCTGTCACTTCTGGCTCTTTGAAGCCCATTTTTTAAAAAATTAATCCCTCCCTTAGTTTTATTTGCTGTATTGGGTAGTCTTCTTTATAGTGTTTCAGTATGTGACCTGCTGTGATTGTGTGTTGACTCTGTGAGTCCTTGTTCTTGACTTATACAAAACCTTTTTGCTTTTGTGATTTTTGGGGAACTACAATAAATTTGGGATTTATTTGAATTACTATTTGTTGCTAACATTTGATAGTCGTCTGCCTCATGTAATTCACTCTGTGTTATATGAATATTCCAAGTATAATCCAAGTACAGCATTTAAAATAAATTGAAAAAGCACTTACCATCCCATAATAAAAATTGTGCACATTCCTCCTGTTGCTGTCTGCTTGTCCAGGTACATTGCTTTCCTTGTGCCAACAAATGCTCTTGCCTGGAAAGCCTGCCTCTTCCTCATGCTACCATTCTTCGAGCTCAGTGGTTGCAGTGCTTCTTGTGATACTAGAACATAAGGCCATAGGAGAAGCCATGCTGGATCAGGCCAATGGCCCATCCAGTCCAACACTCTGTGTCATACAGTGGCCAAAACCCAGGTGCCAGCAGGAGGTCCACCAGCAGGGCCAGAATCTTTCCCATCAATATTTCCATGGTCTGGATTGCTAAACACAGGTACTTTTCATTGCATCAAAGAAGAAGAGGAGGAAGAGGAGGAGGAGGAGGAGATTGGATTTATATTCCGCCCTTCACTTGGAGTCTCACAGTGGCTTACAAACTCTTTTCCCTTCCCCTCCCCACAACAGACACCCCATGAGGTAGGTGGGGCTTAGAGAGCTCTTTCAAGAACTGCCCTTTCAAGGACAGCAGCTTACAGCTGCTTAATCAGCAGCTCTGAGAGATATGTAACCAGCGGGAGCCCCACAGAGTAACATCTGAATATCCCCAGTCTTTAGAGAGGGATGTAGTAAACCTGTCTTTTTCTGTGTAACCACCCCTCTGCATAGAACACTTTGTCAAACTTTAATAAACACCAATCTTTATCACAAGCACTCTGTCTTCTTCTTGGGTACCTTACAAACCTAAAGGCAGATTCTGGCAGGTCCTGACTCTATAGTAAGACACTATAAACTGAACCAGCTGAGAAATATGCCATCAAAGGGTAACAGTATTTCTGTCTTTCATATTAAATAGGATTAGGGTTTTCAGACTATTCCCTAGGTAAACTGTCCTCTACTGCTTCAATTAATAGATTCATTCATAATAACATTACAGCCTAAAGGTGAGATTATGTCAATTCATGGTTGAATCTTATATATCCGTTTTCCACCCACTCCCTGCTCCTCTTTCTTATTCATGTGACTCAGTTGACGTAACTGTGGATCATTTTCTTATTGTGAATCACAAATATGGATTAAAATTTCTATGTATGCACTATATGCTTATGTATAGAAAGAACATTTCTTCACCTTTTATAAATGCTTTTAGTCTAGAGGCTGGTTATGCTTTTGGCTTAGCGGTACCAATAACATTAGAGGAGGCTTTGTAAGCAAATAACCATTAGAAGAAAATTAGGAAGGATTTAGCAGGGCTCTGTGAGCTGGAACGTATAATGGGAAAATTCATTACAGACTGACCAACTCCAAGAGCTGCACAGTGCTCAAAAGAGACAAATAATTCATCCTGATTGTTATTTGCAAATGGTATATGGGCTGCAGGCCAAGTCAGTTTGTTTCTTATTTATTATTTCTAGCTAAAAATCAAGAACCAGAGGGCAAAAAACAAAAGAACAGCATAAAGAGAACAATAATTATGGCATGGGAAGATTTTTAAATCTCTTCACATTTTCCTTTTAAATGTACTTTGCTTTTAGATAATATCCTAATCATAAATAGTCATTAATTGACTTTTGGGGGAAAGAAAAAATAGGTAGCTAATAAGCCCTATTATACATTTTGGTCCCCCACTCCAAAAGGAAGATACATACAAAAGGATTGGATTAAACTAGTTATCAATTATTATTTTAAAGGTTGGACTGCAATAAGTAAAATATTATAGGCAATTATAGGTACTATAGATATTATTATAGGTATTATAGGTAAACTCTATTAATGTGGGCACCCTAAGAGGCTACCGGATGGGTGCATCACTGTTTAGGCCTGGGGTGTCAAACATGCGGCCCTTGTATCTGGCCCATGAGCAACTGGCTGTCATCTGCTTCCTTCTCCCTCTCTCCTGCTTCCTTCACCAACACCGCTTGCTTTGCCAGGCTCTCTAAGTTGCACAAGAGCTACAGAGCAAAGCCTCTCTTCTCTCCATTGGCTGAGACTCCTCCCCCCTCCTCCCTTGGAGAGGGAGGGAAAGAGTGAGAGCTTACTTTGCCAGGCTCTCTCAATTGCATAGCAGAGCTACTGAGTCAAGCCTCTCTTCCCTCCATTGGCTGAGGCTCCTCTCCCTCTTCATCCCCTAGGGAGGAAGAGAGGGGGAGGGAAGGAAAGAGTGAGAGCTTCCTTTGCCCAGTTCCCTCAATCACACGGGAGAGATACAAAGCACCTTTAAGACCAACAATGTTTTATTCAAGGTATGAGCTTTTTGCCATTCTATACGCACACATGCACACACACACAGAGTTTTGTTGGACTCATTATGCCAGGTCTCTCTTAGGTGCAACTGGGTTCCCTTGCTCTTTTTCACTGTATTCATGCCCTCATGATCCAGTCTTTCTCAGTAGGAAAGCAATGTGAATGATTTAGATGAGGAATAACAAGCCAGTGAGGTGGATTAGGTTGAGAGTGTGTGTCCAGACCACATTCACCCAACACATTTCCTTTGTAGGCTAGGGATTTTGAACTTAGACTTCCCAGATAGTAGGCTGATACTGACAATTATACATGGTTGTCTCTCTGTTCTTGCACTGGCTCATAGGAGTTGTAGTTATTTCTCTGGAGAAGACTATAGTTTTGTACACAAACATATAGCCCTCAGTTTGTGTCATGGTGCCTTCACATGTTCTTGACCAGCACACAAAGCAACTTAGGTTCAGAGCATTAACCATGAGATTTCTGTTGTTGTTGTTCAGTCGCACAGTCGAGCCCGACTCTTCGCGACCCCATGGACCAGCTCCCGCCAGGCCCTCCTGTCTTCCACTGTCCTCTGAAGTTGGCTCAATTTCATGTTCGTTGCGTCGATGACACTGTCCAACCATCTCATCCTTTGCCGTCCCTGTCTTCTTTGACCTTCAATCTTTCCCAGCATCAGGGTCTTCTCCAGTGAGTGCCCCCTTCTCATTTGGTGGCCAAAGTATTTGAGCTTCAGTTTCATTATCTGGCCTTCCAGGGAACAGTCAGGGTTGATTTCTTTTAGGATTGACTGATTTGATCTTCTTGCAGTCCAAGGGACTCTCAAGAGTCTTCTCCAGCACCATAGTGAAAGTCAATAAATCAAAAGTAGATTTGCAACTTAGAGATACACACCTGAACAACACCTGAACAGCATACTCAAGAGATTGCTACAGCACCTTGTCTCCAGAGTCTCTGGGCTCCCTCCCAATTTATCCTGTCCTGCAGCAGCTCGGGATGTTGCCTCCAAGGTCTTTGAGCTCCCTACCACTCTCGGGTTAGTTCTGGGCATTGGGAACTGCTTTGGGAGTCAATGGGGGGGGGACTAGCCACTCTCCAGGTGCTCAGAGCTCATTCCAGTGACTGTTTCAGAGCCAGAGCTTGCCCCCAGTCCCAGACAATGGGATACAAATGAGAGAGGGGGATAGGGAGAGAATATAAATATTTTGTTTATAAAGAAGACACAATAGTAGTTATAGAATAAGTGGTAGTGATGGTAGTGATGGTAGTTCAAGGCCATTGTATTTTACTTCATTATGGTATGGCAAGCTAAAGAAAATGAAATCTCTAGATGACAATTCACAAATTACAGTGAACGCATGTCTGTCCAATGAGAAGAGACACATGAGCAGGATCTGTGCTTCTCATGCAGCCTTTTTCCATGTGCTACCCACACATCCTCCAGTATGGAGCAGCATGATATTAACTGTTCACACTAAGGGCCAGTCAGAAGTATTTTGGATCACCTTCAAATTGGCTCTAAAAAGGGAATTTTTATTTTTTTTCCTAAAAAGGGGGATTTTAAACCTTTTTTTACCTCCTTCAGGTTGTTCTTGAAACATAGTGTTATAAATAGGTCTGGTTTTGTGACTGGTTAGGCTATAAGCAAGAATAATGGCACTTGTATGATATTTATGCTTTTTAAGCCATCTCAAGCAAACTGTATGGGGAGGCAGCACAGAAATCATCTAAGTAAATGAATGAATTAAATAGTACAAGTTGCTAAGACACAGGTAGGCAGAGATTGTGGCAGCAACAGCACAGGCTGCTGCAAGAAACCAGTGGGGAAGCCTGGGGGCCACAGCAGTGAGAACTGTGGAGCAGGAATTGCTGGCAGGGAGCCGGATTCCCCTGCAGCTGAGATGCTGGGCAGCCACAAGCCCTGGCGTCTCAACCATAACACAGCAGCAGAGGAACAGCCCACCCAGAGCCTGAGCTGCCAGGGTGGATACCTACAGCCAGTGACACCAACCTCCCCCACCTGCCTCAGAAACAGTCTGACACCCCAGACCACAGCAGCTGGGTAAGAGCAACCAAACCAGATGAGGGGGTCATTGGAAGGGGAGGGCCAATGGGGCAGTGGCCTCAAGGAATGGTGAGTTGGATGTCCAGTCGTTGCCTTGGTCCAGGGGCAGAGTGGGATGGGGGTAGAAGAAGCAGGAGGGGGTGAGGCTGGCTGGGAAATAAAAGGAAATCCCAGGAAACAGGCTGGGGAGGAAAGCAACTGGTTACCCTAAGCAGCAAGAGGGTCACATCCAGTTGGCAGGAGGAGGAACAAGGTGACACAACCCAGTGCCCTCCGATTCCGAGGCCTGGGGAACCTCCCTCTGAACTGGAGACAAGATGGTAGAGCTCAAACCATCCCAGGGCAAGCAGAGGGGGCCCTCATGCCCATCTCACAATTGGTTATTCTTGTGATAATACCCAGTGTGTTTCCAGTAGGAATACTATCTTCACAACTTTCCCTTGATTAAGTGTATCTATGACTAAATATTTAGAACAATAACAAGTTTAACTCTTCATATTCCATCCATCATTATTTAAATAATTTTCAATTTTGTTGAGCATGCCTTCTCACTCTGGTAGCTCTTTCTCAATGTACCAGGTATTTTTCATTGCGCTTGCTTCCCCACTGATATCCTCTTTAGTGTGGTTCATAATTTTTTCTGCCTTTAGTCCAGCTTCAGGAAACCTACATCTACTGATTTCTTTATTTTTCAGCACGTCTTTCTGATCCATTATTTGGTGTAGTGGTTAGGAGTGCAGACTCTAATCTGGGAGAACCAGGTTTGATTCCCCACTTCTCCACATGCAGCTGCTGGTGTGATCTTGGGTCAGTCATATGTTCTCTCAGAGCTGTTCTCTCAAAGGCAGTTCTCAAGAGAGCTCTCTCAGCCCCACCTACCTCACAAGGTGTCTGTTGTGGGGAGGGGGAGGGAAAGGGATTGTAAGCTACTCTGAGATGCCTTCAGGTAGTGAAGGATGGGGTATAAATCCAATATCATCCTCCTCCTCTTCTGTTTCTGCTTTCTGCTGGCAGTAATTGCAGATGTTTCTGTTACTTCTATGAATCTGACAATTGTTCATTTTGACTCCATATGATCTGGTACCACTTTCTTTTTTTAAAAAGGACTGTTTTGTGCCTTGTATTGCTTTAATGTATAATCTAAAAACATTTGATCCATACACTTAAAAAGGTAAAATGCAAGTTTAGTGCACTAATGTCTGAGAACACCCATACTTTACAGCCAAATCAGTGGCAAATGCAGGGAAGTAAAGTACTGGAGTGTGCACTTCCTTTTTTTAACCAGGGTAAACCAGAGAAAATAAATATACAGTTCATAAACCATAATGACTCTTTTAAAAAAACTGTGTAAGCAAGCATCTCCCATATTAATTCACAGAAATCTTCATGTAATTCTGTCTCATTTTTTTCACAGCCTAAAAGAATTCAAAAAGGTATATGTTCCATACAAACGATCATTTTAGTTGTTCTGTAAACTAAATGTGTAGATTAACCTAGAAGGTACAGCCAAATAAAACATTATCCACCAAGGGATATGCTACAGTACTTGGGCAGCAATGTTGACTGGTGAAGAAATAAAGAGAATCTGACAGCCATCTGAGGGAAGAATACTGCCCATGCCCTTGGCAACTGGGAATCCATTATTTTAATGCATAAGGGAGGCGATGATCTGAACAGAAAGGAAAGGGGGCAGTCAAAAAGGCATGGCCATAGCAGCCCATTTCCTTCTCAGAACTGCAATTCATGTATCAATTATTATTCAGGTCACAAATAATTAAGCTGGTAAGAACAGGCCACATGGTCATTAATATGCCGTCAAAAGGCATGAAATAGCACTCGTGTGTTAATTTGACACCAGATTAAATATGAAAATGACATCTTAATAACACCACGAGCTTCACATAAAACTAACAAAAGCAGAGAATTTCTGTGAGGTGTATCTGGACACCACTATGCAACACGATTCCCCATGTTCACAGAAGTTCAAACAGGATGTTATACTGGCGACTAAAATGAATGTTAGAAAAGAGTGCAATTAGCCAAATGACAAGCTAATGTGCAGCTACAATTTGGAATCAGAATGCCTTTTTGGATTATCAGATGCTGGGGTCAATCGAATGGGATTCAATCTTGCCCTACTTAAGAAATTGCATGAGACATCAGCTTGGAACCTGCCAGCAGTGCAGGTGCTGAGCTGGACTCAGCATGGTCATTGTTATGATGTTGGAACAAAAGTTTGAACAGAGAATCCTAACTGTTCTACACACAGCAGTTTACTATTCTTTTGGGACCCTCATCGCATGTGACACTTTTCTGTTCGGAAATAAGCACAACATCTGTTAACCGCAGCAAAAATAACAGAATTATTCTCATATGGATGTTTGTTCACTCCCCCCCCCAAAAAAAAACACAACACAGAGAGATTGGCATCATGCAGGAAACGTATTGTGTGTGTTAGTATGCCCTATGTAATTGTCAGGCGATACCAGTGCTAGAACAAAGAACTTTTAGAGCTGTGTCCTGCTTCCCTGTATGGTACAGATCAGAAGGTTTTCTGTTCAAAGTTATCTTCTCTCCATGGGTGTCAAGCACCCCTAGGCAAAGATTCCCTCTTCCTTCCCATTATGCTATTCAGCCCTAGCCTAGAGATTACTGGGAAACAAGTCACATAACAACTAATAGTCTCTAATATAGGCCCATTATGCATGGACAGCTTACTGCAGGGAATCCGAGCAGTCAAGTCTTTAAGCTTGACTTCGGATTTGTGTGACTGCCGTATGCACCATTCTTTTTTTTTTCACTGGTGTATTTATTGTGTATACTGTGTATTTATTCTGCAGCTTCAACTGAAACCTGCAGGGTTTTTTTATTTGGGGTGGGAACATCACTTGTGATGTGTGGGGGTGGCATCCAAAGGTGAGAAGAAAAATGGTAGGCAGATAATTTATATCTACTCAGGAAGGTGGGGTAGGGCCAAGTCATTATCTTGTAGGAGTTCCCCAGGCTGTGAACATGCTAGTGGAGGAGCTTTCCAGTGGAGGTTCTTTTGTATATGGATTGTTTCCTGAGGAGGTTTCCTGTTCCCTGAGGAGGTTCCTTTGCATGTGAATTGGCTGTTGAAATTCTAATCTTATCTGAAGTGCTGTTGTCAGATGTAGAGCCTTTTGTGTTTTTCAGGACAGGAAACCATGCCCTATTTATTTTTAAACTCTCTTCTTTCCTGTAGAAATTGTGTTTATGAATTTCAAGGGCTTCCCTGTGTATTCTGACATGGTAATTGGAAGTGCTGTCCAGCCTTTCAGTGTCTTGGAACAAAATACTGTGTCCTGTTTGAGTTAGGCTATGTTCAGCCACTGCTGATTTTTCAGGTTGGCCAAGTCTGCAGTGTCTTTCATGTTTTTTTTATTCTTGTCCGAATGCTACGCTGTGTGGTCCCGATGTAAACTTGTCCACAACTGCATGGTATGTGGTATACTCCAGCATAAGTGAGGGGGTCTCTTCTGTCTTTTGCCAGTTGTAACATCTGTTGTATTTTTCTGGTGGGTCTGAATACTGTTTGTAGGTTGTGTTTTTTCATAAGTTTCCCCATCTGATCAGTGATTCCTTTGATATATGGCAAAAACACTTTTCCTGTGGGAGACTGTTTTTCCTCTGTTGTTTGTTTTACCTTTGGTTTAATCGCTCTTCTGATTTCATTCTTGGAGTAGTCATTTGCTTGAAGTGCATGGTTTAGATGATTTAGTTCGTCGTTGAGAAAGTGCAGTTCGCATATCCGGCTTGCATGGTCTACTAATGTTTTGATTATGCCTCTTTTTTGCCAAGGGTGGAGATTGGAGTTTTTGTGTAAATAATGGTCTGAGTTAGTTTTCTGTAGACCTTGTGACCTAATTGAAGGTCAGCTTTGTGGATGGCCATGATATCTAGAAATTGGAGTTTACCCTCAATTTCTTTTTCCATGGTGAATTGTATGTTCAGGTGGATGTTGTTGAGGTGGTCTAAAAACTCCATCAATTCTATTTCTCCATGGCTCCAAATGATAAAGGTATCATCTACATACTGGAATCAGACTGTTGGTTTGTGGGGTGCAGATTCTAAAACTGTTTTTTTCAAAATGTTCCATGTAGAAGTTTGCTATAACTGGGTTCCCATGGCAACCCCATCAATCTGTTCATAGAATTAGTTATCCTGTTGGAGATAACTGGTTTTCAAACAATGGTGGAATAAGGCTGTTATGTCATCTGGAAAAATCTGATTAACAAGTGTGAGTGTGTCTTTTACCGGAACCTTTTTTAAACTGACTAGAAAGCAGCAGCTCTTAGGTTCCCCCCCCTTTGCTGCCCCTCAAAGGTCACTCTTGCACCCACTTGGAGGTTGTTCCAACCACTCTGTCTCTTTCACCATTCATCTGTGTTTGAGATTCACTTTTCCCCTCGTTGTTGGGATAGAGAGTGGTTTATCCAAAATTATTTGTTTGAGATGGTACCCAAATGATTCTCTACATCTTATGTACTCTTAAAGCTCAGTGCTATGCATAGTATATTCCTTACTCAATTCATGGCATTGGGTTTAAGCATGACTTAGTTCCACTGAATCAGTTACCTATTTCTAAAAAAGCATGCATAGGATCACATGGTTAGCTTACCTGGCTGTCAGGAAGGAATGGAAACTGAAATGTTCATGTTCTTCTGTATGTATTATTTGTTTGTTTATTTTATTTATTTATTTCATTTTATTTCCCATGTGTTCATTCCTTTCTTAAAGCTTGTTAGCCAAATTGCCTTATTTCTTTAATAAGATGGGGGGAATTTGAATATTAGATGGCAATGGCTTTAATTAAGGGAACAATAACCTATGTATATTATCCAGATTCACCATAAATAGATGCAAAGGCTGGATATAAAATATGATTCCTTTACTAACAATTTTCACACACATACAATAAAAATAAAACAATTGTACACTCAAGTGATACAGAACTAAGAAATTAGATAGAAAAGTACAAAGACAGTTGCATTAGCAGGAAGGTATCATTGATGGGGTGATACTTTACCTGTCTGACATGACAAGGTGATCCTGCAGCAAAACCAGGGAAAAATACTAGGGAAGGGGTCATGTGTTGGCCAGCAATGCATATGGGAGACTCCAAACAGTGCTAGGAATGGAATCAGCAAGGTAGGGTGGGGTCAGGTAGATAGGAAGTGAGAGAGAGAGCAATGGGGAGAGGTAATCTTTATATACCATAAAGTGACTGGGAGGGGGACCTCTAACCTGTCATGTAGTCTCCAAGAATTCTAGAAAAATCCAGTTACTAATGGTCAGGAGATGACTGGAGAATAGGCAGGGCCAGCCCCAGCTTATTTTGCACCCTAGGCAAGGATCCCTTCTGGCGCCCCCCGTACACCACCCCCTCCCCCCGTGCATCACCCCCCATGCTGGTTAGGGCTGCCGCCCTCCCTCGGGTGCTGCTGCTGCCACCGGCCAGAGGATTTCCGCACCGACTGACCCACTTTGCCCACCTGCTGCCTCGCCCAGCGCCTTTCCTGGCTCCTGCCGTCGGAGCCTCCCACAGTCTGGCAGGTCGCAGGAATGGGCCATGCTGGGTAGGGGGGCTTTTGGCGGGGGGGGATGCAGTTTGGCACCCCTAAGGGCCGGCCCACTCTAGGCGAACGCCTAGTTTGCCTAGTGAGCGAGCCGGCCCTCAGAATATGATTAATGGTTGGGCAATTGCAAAGACATTCAACTAATAATGACACCTTTAGAGAGACAAAGGAAAGAAAAGAGCAGTAATGTTCCGGCTCCATGGACGTTGGTCCATGCCCAACGATCAGCCGCGTTATCAGAATGGGCGGTGGGTGGATATGCTAGCTGCTTAATCCTCTCATGGTGTAAATCCTTTTGTTTTACAATGAAGAGTATGTGCAGCATCTGGTAAAGGGGGGGTGCCTGCATGATGGAGAAGGAGTCTTTCTATGGAGTCTTTGCAGTCAGGTTTCCTTCACAGAGCATGGCTTCTTCATAAAGAATTTCTACTGGTTGTTGTGTGCTTGTGGTGCCAGGGAGGTTGGTTTGACTCCTGCTGGAGTGCAGGGGTGAGAGGCATGGGGTATTCCATGGGTCCATCGTCTGGCTTGGCTCACTGCTTCAGGGCAAGGTTTCCCTTGGCTGGACACGTGTCTACAGTCTAGAAGGTTGGCACCATCTTCAGGCTACCACACAGTCCAATACCCTGGCACACTTATTGTACAGTCCAACTCACAGTTATAGTCCATAGCCTTATAGATGCTGCATAAGGCTCTTGCAGGGCAACAAGCTACTCATGTTGTCTCTTTTATTTAGGGGAGTTTTAATCCCCCAATGCACTTCTTTTTTTAAGTTTCAGATTTTTCTACGAGCCTGGGGTTTTCTTGTCTGTCTGTCTGTCTGTCTGTCTGTCTCTCTCTCTCTGTATGTGTGTGTGTGTATATATATATAATTTCAGACATGGATGTAGGTTACAGTAGGTGGGGAAGAAGAAGTTATATTATATAGTTGATGCTGTTACACTGCAAGTATTTTAGTTATTTTTTATGTTTTCTTTAAAGAGGAGGTCATATTATTATTAATGGAGATTGAGAAGACATGCAAAAATCCTTTAAGACTGTCTGTAAAGGTGAATACATTATTGTTCTCTTCCTCTTTCTGTACATCATTGTTTTCTTTTGACTCACAAGCATCCTTGAGCTTTCAAGCATGGCCTCCTGTAGCTTTTTTCATAGCAGCCAGAAACTGGGGCATAGATTGCTGTTCTGGCCTTTATATCAGTAGGGAATTCTTCTTGTGGAATGATGGGCAGGGGGGTACTGTCCTTGCTCAACTCACTGAGATCATTCCTTTCCTGTAGGAGTGGCAGCTGTCATTGCTTATTCACCACTGCTTCCTTTTGCGGGGCAGTTTTGGCCCAGTGCTGATCAGACGCAGATGATTCAGGATTTCAATAAACCCCAGAAAGAGCAACAACTGAGTTCTTGTGTCCTCCCAGATTTAACTACCTTTGTCGGGGCCAAACTACATATATTTGTTGCCATTTTTGCCCCAAACCCAACTTGCTTTTGTTGCAGTCACACAGCAGCTATGGAGAAAAGCATTTTTAAAAATCCCTAGGAGTTTGGTTGGGCTCAGGATGACGGTAGGAGGGGTAGGAGGGTCTATTGCCTAACCCCCATGACACTTTTCCTGAGACAAAATGCTTGCTGGATTGTAATTTGTGCCCATCTTTGGAGCTGCATGAGGAATATTCTGTACATATACAGCTCCAGAGATTGGCAAATTACTCCCCCATCAGCCATTTTGGTTTAGGAAAATAGCATGGAGGGGAGAGGAGCCCCTCCTCTTTCCATAGTCCCAAGCCCAGTGGGGCTCCTTTAAAAATGCCCTTCTTCACAGCTGGTGTGTGTCTGCCATGAAAGGGAATCTGGACCCATCTCAACAAATAACATAATGGCTGTGATCATACCTACCAGAAGCGGCAACAGACATGCGATTCCCCCACAGATTAAAGGGACGCGATCAGACAGACATATCTGTCCAGCGTCCCGGAGTCTTGTTGCACCACAGGAGCATCGCAAAAAGCCACCAGGGAAAGGCTAGTCGTATCCGGAACTGTGGGGCAGGCGGGTGGAAGTCTGATCACGCAAACGTGCATCAGTTCACCCCGGGGCAAACAGCCTCACTTCCCGCTTCCTCGCTGGTGTGATCGGAGCCAATGTGTACTTTGGCCCTTAGTCTCTGCTTTAAAGCAGCAAGCTCTTGACATAGAACCTTGTGTTCCTTGGTACACTCTGCGAACTGGCATATTTGGGATTTGTTTATTTATTTAAAATATTTCTATGCTGCCTTTCCACCCAAATAATGTCCTCAAGGCAGCGAAAATTGAATAATTAGGTAGGATGGTGGTACTGTTGTTGTTAGACCTGTTGGCTGCATTTGACATGGTCGACAATCAGTTACTAATCCACCAGCTTACCAATGCTGGAGTCCAGGGTCTCTCCTTACAATGGCTTGCCTCCTTCCTCCAGAGCTGGGGACAAAGGATAGCGCTTGGGGGAGAATTGTCCCGCTGATGTGTGGAGTGCCCCAAGGGGTAGTCCTATCCTCAAGGTTATTTGACAGCTACATGCACCCCCTTCCCCAGATAGCTCAGAGCTATGGATTGGGCTGTCACCCAGTCACCGAGACTGGTCTGATGACACCCAGCTATATCTGTTGTTGGGCAGCCAGTTGGACTTTGAGATGGAAGATCTAGACCTGTGGTGTGGCTGGATGGCTTAGACTGAGTCAGCTGAAACCGAATCTGATGAAGACAGAGGTTCTGTGCTGGAGCTGTGGCAGTCTGGGGTTAGGGATCTCTCTCCCAATCTTCAATGGGATGCCATTGGTGCCAGCACTGGAGGCTAGGAGTTTGGGAGTGCTCTTGGATGCCTCCTTAACGATGAAGGCCCAGGTAGGAGCCACAGCCAGGTTGGCCTTTTACCATCATTGGCTGATTAGGCAGTTGATTCCTTTCCTCAAATGTGGCTACTTGGCAATGGTAATCCAGGCAATGGTCACCTCGAAATTAGACTACTGTAATGCTCTCTACATGGGGCTGCCTTTGTACCAAATTAGGAAGCTGCAGCTGGTGCAGAATGCAGCAGCCAGGCTGTTGTTGGGACTCTCTCCGCAAGAACACATCCAGGCTCCACTGAAAGCATTGCACGGACTACCTATAGCATACCAAATTCGCTTCAAGGTGCTGGTTCTTACCTATAAAGCCCTTTTGTGGTCAGGGGCCAGCATACCTGAGGGACCACCTTTCCCCACATGTTCCCCGGAGAGCACTGTGTTCAGGGACACAAAACCTCCCAGTTCTCCCTGGCCCTTTTCTGTGGCAGCACCACATTAGTGGAACAAGCTTCCTGAGGACACCAGGGCCCTGCAGAACTTACTTCAATGCTGCAGGGCCAGCAAGATGGAGCTCTTCCACCAGGCATTTGATCACACTTAATATCTTGGTATAACATCAGAACCTTCCCTGGGATCTTTTCTATCAACCGTGTCTACACTGATTCCTGTCATGATAATATTGGACTATGATTTTCCATTATATAGGAATTTATGTATTGCATTTTAGATTTTATGTGGTTTTAAATTGTTTTTTAAAAATTTATGTAAGCCGGGGAGGGCAGGGTATAAATGCAATAAATAAATTAAAACACAGCATTTAAAATTTTTTTTAAATGTTTATTAAGGTCAAGTATAACTTATAACATGCACAGCATTTTAAATAAAGTATATAAAGACAGCAAATGCTACAATTGTTGCAAAAGCTACTGTATCCATTAAACCCAGCAGGAAGTCTTGCAGTGGAAGATTAGGAAAACCAATCAATAGGAACAATAGTTTCCAAGAGAGCAGCTCTATTGAAATAATGCCCTCCCATCACAGGTTTCCTGCCCCTATCCCAGAAAGGTAAGGTTTATGAAGTGGTTTGTGGGGGAAAGAACTAACAGGAAGGGGAGCAGGCACTTATGCATATATGCATGTGTGCATTTTGCAAGCATTTAGAACAGATAAAAGTAAGTATCTTCACCCAAAGAGAAATGAATATGTGGAATTCACTGTTGCAAGAATTGGTGGTGGCTACAAGCATCAACAGCTTCAAAAGAAGAAGAGATTGGATTTATACCTCGCCCTTCACTACCCGAAGGAGTCTCAGAATGGCTTACAATCCCCTTCCCTTTCCCTGCACAACATACACTCTGTAAGGTAGGTGGGGCTGAGACAGCTCTCTCGAGAACTATCCTTGAAAGAACAGCTCTGAAAGAATTTATGACTGACCCAATGTCACACGAGCAGCTGCATGTTGAATCAAACCCGGTTAGAATATAAGAACATAAGAGAAGCCATGTTGGATCAGGCCAATGGCCCATCTAGTCCAACATTCTGTCACACAGTGGCCAAAAATACCAGGTGCCATCAGGAGGTCCACCAGTGGAGCCAGGACACTAAAAGCCCTCCCACTGTTGCCCCCCCCCCCAGTACCAAGAATACAGTGCATCACTTGCCCCAGACTGAGAGTTCCTATCTATACCTTGTGGCTAATAGCCACTGATGGACCTCCGCTCCATATGCTTATCTAATTCCCTCTTGAAGCCATCCATACTTGTAGCTGCCACCACCTCCTGTGGCAGTGAATTCTTCCAGATTAGAGTCTGCACTCTTAACCACTACACCAAACAGGGAATTGGATAAAATTATGGAGTAGAGGTCATCAGTGGGTGTTAGCCACAAGGTACAGATGGAACCCTATGCCTGGGGCAGTGGTGCTCTGTATGCTTGGTGCTTGGGGGGCAACAGTGGGAGGGCTTCTGGAGTTCTGGCCCTTCTAGTGGACCTCCTGATGGCACCTGGGTTTTGGCCACTGTATGATATAGAGTGTTGGACTTGATGGGTCATTGGCCTGATCCAACATGGCTTCTCTTATGTTCTTCTGTTCTCTTAAGCAACCTGTTAAATCTTTGCACATGCTTATGAAACTTTTTGAGAGTTCATTAGTGATGTTAAGCAAAATTCAAGCAGTTTTGTGCCATGCACACTCATCTCATTTGTCTTCCTCCTAATCTTCCACTGCAAGACCTTTCCCACAATAGGCATCTAGAAGAGAGCTTGCCAAAACGGTGACCAATGTTTGCTCCTTCCTAGCTCATATTTCAATGGGTCCCTCTGAAGTAAGAAGTTTCTTTTGGCCCAGTCAGAAATTGGTGTGGTTGTTCAAACATACCAAAGGAGGATCTTGCCAATAAACTAATTGTCCAAGATCATGTGAATTTGCACATAAAACCAAGAGCGTGACATGAAAAGAAAGTGGGTGGGCTACAGAGGGATATTAATGGGAGAGACCAGAAGAAATTCTCCATTGAACTCTCCCCCAGAGCATTGTGACAAATGGCACGGTATACTATTTATTTACCAATTCTCCCTATCCAGGATGTTTACATGCTTTGCTCATCATGTGGTGATTGTGGTTCAACCGCAATCCTACACAAGATTTAGCCTGTTTCCCCACTAACCTACCTAGAGGTATACCATAACAAGTGCTAACTTCACACTTCTAACTGTAGTGTGAATTCATGATTTATATAACCTGAATTGTATTGGACATTACACAAATGCCCATGCATTTCATCACTGTTTCATCTCCATCCTACATACCTTTCCCCCCCCAGATTTATGCCTATGAAATTGCAGTCAAAGCTGACAAATCAGTGGTGTGTTCACTAAAATCACATAATCCTCTTAACTAGTCTTAACTGAGATACAAAACAGAAATATAGCTATTTAAAACTAATAATTGATCCCACTTTACTATAATACTTTTCAACTTGAAGGACCTAAAAATAAACTAGTATTGAATCTGTACAGTGTGTGTGTGTGTGTGTGTGTGTGTGTGTGTGTGTGTGTGAGAGAGAGAGAGAGAGAGAGAGAGAGAGAGTCCATCAACATGGAAAGATGAACCATTCTCTACCTGTGCTGTTCCCTCTGATATTAGGGATATATGCTGCAGTTTAAACTGTATTTGAGGGCAGTAAACTAATTTTGTATCAGAGGGTGCTTGGGCAACTGTTCAGTCCTTGTGTATATTTAAATGTTAGCCTTATTCCCCTCTCATCACTGGCTGGTTAATCATAGGTCAGTGTCTTAAGTAAGCCATGCTCCCTGGAATGGAGTCCTCTTAGGTAAACATATTTAAGAAGTTGTGAGGCAAAGCTCCATTCCTGCCTTCTCTCAAGGGTTAATGGGCATAATAATGGATATTGCTAATTGGATTCTCAGGCTGCCTGGTACCCTACCTCTTTCAAGGCCAGGATGGAACAGGGCAATTAGCCTCCAATGAGAATACATGTTTAGTGATGGGAGGGGGAAGGTCAGGAGTGCTGTTGTAATCTTCCAGATATTTCTCCTAGGGATGCATTCGGATTAGATGTCGTCATCACCTGACCTGAGGGGTCAAAAAAACCCTATATTTATGATATGGCTCAAGAGACTAGAAGCTGAGATCTTCTTTAACTATAGGCCTGAGACTATGCTTCACAACTGCAGGATACGTAGACTACGCTGACTAGAGGCCTTTATTTTGGATTTATGGTTTGTGCCACCTAAGAAAGTTTTGAGAGTGTTAAGTAAGAAAAGCTGGATTTCTTGTTCAATATGCTATATGATTTAGAAAATATCTATTGGCTATATTCTTTTGGTAATTCTTGAAATAAACTTTATGAATATTTTCAATAAGGTCAGTCTGGTTACTTGTGTGCACTTGCCTTGAAAACCCACTGGGTCAGTTTGTTGACTATGTAACTGAAGTGAAGTAATTTCTCATTGTTCATGATTGGGAGAAGGTGCCATACACAGGTAAGCTTGCTTTCTTCTTAAGGCTAGTCATTATATTACTGTGCTTGTCAGGAGTTCAGATAGGACCCAAGATGTCAATAAAGCACTGGGGCCCCCTATTCTCCTTCAGGCAATGTCAGTGTTTCCTGTAGCTTTGCAGGAGAAAGATCCTGAAGCTCTGATTTAGCTGCTCCCTCTTTCTTGCCAGCTCTGCCTCTGTCTGTCTTGTCTGATAGTTTGTTCTTTTATTTGTTTATTTTTTGTAGCTGCTGGTGGGCCAGTTCTTGCTCTGTCTTCTGAAGTGCAATGCAATGCCACTTCCAATCTGGCTGTGTTTACTTCTGGTCAGGTTGGCAGACGGACCTCACATATTCGAATCAGGATTGAACCCAGACAATGCCCTTTTGTAAATTTGTCAGATACTCCACATCAAAACACACTGATTACCAATATTCAGAAACATCAACAAACTTCTGGTATTATATTTCCACACACTGCAGAATATGGGAGAAGCAGAGAGTAGAAAGAATCCACATTTCTGTGCACATAATTTCCTCTTTTTTGCTAACATTAGAGGCTTTGGTGCTTATGTTGTGACCTCAAAGATCAACAGTGTGCCTGCCCTGCAGACTGAGGAGGAGGGTAGAAAGAGAGGCTGAAGGTTCTCTCCCTTGATAGCAATGATCAAATATAAACACGCTTGGGAAATACAAGAAAGATCAGTGCAGAAGGGTCAGGTCATATTTCTATGAAAGGGAAAACTACAAATTCAGGACTGAAGATTTCTCAGATATCTTTATTGTATTTTAAAATGGTACAAATATGCATGAGTCTAGTTAGCCATGTGTAAACCAGAACAAGGGGATGAGAGGAGTAAACTCCTCCTTATTGCATTCCGCCATTTGAAGCGTATTTCTTCTAGCCAGGCTCCAGAAAGGGAAGTCTAGCTGTAAGGATTTAATAGAACATTAGTTAACTTCACCTCACACTGTTGTCTTTGGGGCATGTGGTAGCAATGTCATTTGGGGCATGTGGCAGCAATGCACGCTATCCCCACTTCCTACATCCTGGCTTATATATGCCTCCTTCCCCAGCAACCAGTTCTCTTAAAGCAAAATACCTAAACACCACAAGTACATCTGTGCCTTTACAGCATGAGCCACCATAACAAACCATTGTATGTTATTAGTATTGTTAGTTCTTTTGTACTGTGGGCTGCTATGGTGGGTGGGGGTGGAGGAGGGAATAGGGTGATGGAGTTTGATAACATCTTATTGGGTGCCAGCCCTGGGCTGGAGATCCCAGTGACTGGGGTCAGAGGGAGGTATGGCAGTGGAAGAAATTCTAGGATTGGAAGGGGATGGAGATATGGTTGTGCTTGGTTCTTTTCCAACCTTCATCCCATCTCAAGATACATTGGTATGAAGGCAAGGATTTTAAACTCCCCTTCGACACTGATGTTGTGCAATGCCAGATCTGTTAATAATATGACCAGAATGCTGCAGGATTATCTTGCAGCGCAGAATGTGGATCTGGCTTGCATGACCAAGACCTGGTTTAGGGAGGATGAAATTGTTGCCTTCAAGAACTGCCCCCCCCCAGATATCTCAGTCCTTCATCTGTCTCAAACTTGTGGATGGGGGGTTAGCTCTACTCATCCAGGAGGGTTTCTCCTTCAAAACACTCCCCACCCCAAAGATCACCAGTATTGATTGACATGGCCTTGTGTGGGACACTGAGGTAAGCTTGGTTGTTCGTCTGATGTACCAACCACCTAGCGCACTGGCCAACAGCCTGATGAGTCTTATGGAGGCATAGCCAAGTGGGCCTTGGAATTCCCAAAATGATTAAATCTTGGGGATTTCAACACCCACGCTGATGTGACTGCTGCTTCCATTCAGGCCTCAGACTTTGTGTCTTCCATGGCAACACTGGGGCTTTCCCAATTTGTTTCAGGCCCCACCCATGAAGTGGGGCCACACACTGGACTTGATCTTTGGTGTGGGGAAAGATGTGGATCTGACTTTGAAGGAGAAAGTGCCATGGTCAGATAAATTGGTTTTGAAGACCTGGCTGGGTGTCCCCCCCCCATCTAGGTGGTGAGCTAATTTATGTTCATCCGCAGAGACTAATGGATCCAACTGGATTCCAGAATGCTCTGTGGGATGTGATGTCTTCCAGCACCTCATTGGATGAGCTAATGGAGGACTGTAATTCCCATCTTTCTGAGCCATCAATGAGGACGCTCACCAACATCCTCTGAGTTCTCATTGCAGATCATCCCTCTGGTATACTACAGAACTTACGGAGAAATGAGAACTCAGACAACTTGGGCAGTGGGTTCACAATGAAGCTACAAGAGCTGTCCCAGCCACTCCTGGCCAGTCCTCAACCCCAAACCCACAGGCCTCAAAGCACCCCCTCCGCAGTGCCCCACAGCAGACCCCAGGTCCATCCACTTGGTAAGAAGCCACAACCAACCCACCTGAGAGCAAGTGGGAACCAAGGGAAGCCACAGGTCTGCCGGCAAGCAACAGTGGGGTACAGAGGGCGCAGCCACAACTCTGGGCAGTCAGGGGGCCCGCAGGAGCCCTGGCAGTGGAGGAAAAGCAGAGCCGCATGGGGAGAGGCAGTGACAGCACCCTCCATGACGGGGCCAGCTCCAGCCATGCCCAGGAGGAGAGCAAAGTACGTGTCACCTCATTGCAATGCACAGAAAACGTGATCACAGTGCCAACTCCACCTGATGCTGAGGGACAGCATCGAAGCACAAATCGGGGGGTGGGGCTTGAATCCACAGGGAAGGGAACACGGGAGATGGGGGCAGGGCAGGGATAAAAGGAGGGATGGCTACAGGGGTTGAGGAGGAGTCAGGGAGCTGGGCGTTACAGGGCCAGAGGTGAGAGAGATCTCAGAAGCAGCTGCAAGGAAGCGCTGAGAACCCAGCCTGGGAGAGGGACCAAGGGAGTGCTGTCAACTCTGTCCCCTGCCTTTCTGAGACCCCCAGCATGCCCTCCTTAGCACTGCACCCACTAACATCTCGAGAGAACCCCACACCTGCACCAGGTGACAATGGTGACTGGTGGTAGCACCCCCGCGGACAAGGACAAATGTGACAAGAGCATCTTATGGGATGCTTATGAAATCCTATGAAGTGTCAATGAAGGCTGCAAAGAGGGCAGTGGGTTCATGATGAAGCTACAAGAGCATCTTATAGGACACTTATGAAATCCTATGAAGTGGCAATGATGGCTGTAAGAGGGAATTCTACTCACCCTCCATCGTATCCGCGAGCTCATGCCTGGCACAATGGTTTAGGGTGATTAGGTCTTTGACATTCCTTACAAAGGGGAGCCAAAATAGCAGAAATGTGGTTATTGGCTGTGAGGCATTTGTGAGCTTTTTTGCGGATAAAGTCCTATCACTCTGCTGTGAGATCCCCATTGATACTGATACAGAATGTGAACTGGAGGCCCCATGGCTGCCTTTGGATTCAGTTTTTGATACCTTCAACCTGCTCCCCTCTGCTGATGTAGACAGGATCCTGGGTGCTGTCAGACCAACCATGTGCCTCCTAGATCTGTGTCCTTCATGGCTGGTGAAAGCCAGTGATGAAAGAATACATGGCCTGCTAATGGACATTGTCAGTCTGTCCCTGGAAACAGGGGTCTATCTGAAGGGTCTTAAAGAGGCTGTGGTTGGGCTGCTCCTTAAAAAACCAACTTTGAATCCTGGTCCTGCCAATTATTGCCCAGTTTAGAATTTATCATTCCTGGGTAAGGTAATTGAGAGAGCAGTAGCTGAACAGCTGCAGGGCTTCATGGATGACACATCAGCATTGGATCCATTCCAATCTGGCTTCTGCCCTGGCCATGGGATGGAGATGGTGTTGGTCACCCTGACAGATGATCTCCTCAGACACCTGGATCGAGGTGGATTGGTGCTGCTGCTACTAGACCTCATGACAGTGTACAACACAGTTATGACCTTTTGACCCACTGCCTCACCGAAGTGGGAGTTTGTGGGATGGTCCTTTAATGGCTTGCCTCCTTTCTCCATGGTCGGGGACAGAAGGTGGTGCTAGGAGAGGAAGTGTCCTCTAGACACCCCTTAATGTGCAGGGTCCCTCAGGGGGCGCTCCTCTCCCCGATGCTATTTAACATCTATATGCATCCCCCAGTATTCCCTCTATGCTGAATTAGTGTGAGCTAGCTCACAGGTTTTTAGCCTCAAACTCACACATTTTTGTCTTACCTCAGGAAGGATGGTTCCAGAGCAAACTAATGTATGGAGTAGCCAAATCGCTCACTCACAACAAATGCCAGGAGCTTACAAAGTAGAATTTTTGCTCACAAGACTCCACAACTTAGAGGAAGCAAGGATTCCCCTCACCCAGCTGGCATGGAGTTTTGGGCTTGGGTGTCACCAGTATGCTGATGACACCCAGCTGTATCTGTTATTGGATGGCCACCCGGATGCTGCCCCACAAAACTTGGCCATGGGCCTGGAGGCCATGGTGGGGTGGTTAAAAAACAGCAGGCTGAGATTGAATCCAACTAAGATAGAGGTTCATTGGCTGGGAGGGGGGGCTAGGGCATAGACTTTCCGCTCTTGAGCCAGTTTGGTGTAGTGGTTAAGTGCGCGGACTCTAATCTGGGAGAACCGGGTTTGATTCCCCACTCCTCCACTTGCACCTGCTGGATGACATTGGGCAAGCCATAGTTCTGATAAGAGCTGTCTTTGAAAGGGCAGTTCTGGAAAGAGCTCTCTCAGCCCCACCTACCTCACAGAGTGTCTGTTGTGGGGAGGGGAATTGAAAGGAGTTTGTAAGCCGCTCTGAGACTCTGAGTGAAGGGCATGGTATAAATTCAATCTCTTCTTCCTCTTCCTCTTCTTGATGGGACAAGTCTGACACCAGTGCAGTCCATTAAGAGTTTGGGCGTGACCTTGGATGCCTCCTTGAATATGGAGGCCCAAGTCATGCATATTGTGAGACTGGCATTTTTTTCACCTGAGCCAGGCTCAGCGATTGGCCCCTTTCATGTCACGACCTGATCTAGCCATGGTAATCCCTGCAACTGTCACCTCCAAGATAGACTACTGTAACTCACTTTACGCTGACCTGCCCTTGAGACTGACCCAGAAGCTTTAACTGATCCAGAATGCAGCAGCGTGAGTCCTGACGGGAATGTCCCCTCCTGTTGGGAAAGTTGTAACTTGTAGTTTGGCTGGGTGGGGGGGGGAGGAGTGTATAAATAACAGAAAACCTATTGTGGATAAATGTGTTTTACTTAGGAAGTTTGGACTGTACAAAACCTTCACCCTTGGCTTTAAAAAAGTTTTTTTCCCCCCTCTCTTTCCTGGCAAAGAACAGGCAGGAGGGGGAAAGTCAGGCTGACTACTCTTCAGCCTCACCCAGCTATACTTTAGAAATGCTGATAGCCTCCCTTACTGGGCACAACGAGACGGTCAGCTCACACCTCCAACTAGAAGGTGACATGCAGCAGGGAAGAGAGAGCTGGGAGACTTTAGATGCTAGAAGGTCTCTTCCTGGAGATGGGAAAACAGATAATAAACCTCCTTGGTACAGACGAGTAAGCTCTCTTTGGCTGATTCCACCTAGGGAGAAGGAGCTCTTACATTGGCCTCCTATTGGAGGCTGCCATTGAGAAAACCCCTGCAAGGGTTGGGAAAGCCAGGAGAGTGGTGTACGACTGGGTAGAGACCTAGACAGCCACTGGTGCCTAAACTCATCAGAGGGCAAGATGGAACAGTGTCTGTGGGTCAGTGAAGCTGTTCCACCACATCCTTCATTTCCCACTTTCATACACTTTCTTTCGATCCCCACCAGGCTATATCAGAGTACACGGATGAGAGTGGGACAGAGGAATTTCAGTTTCAGAGGACCTGGCAAGCCACTTTGAGACAGTGGTTACCTCACCCCCTCCAATAAAACTAACCACTGATCAGAAACTTGCATAGAAAAAGGAAGGGGGGGAAAGCCTGCCTTCCTTTCCCCTGACAGATAGTTCCTGCAATGTAACACCTTGCTTTTCTAAATGTGGGATGGATCCAAGCAGTCATTCTGCTGGTAAGAAAGGAAGGAAAGGTCATTTTTAACAACCCCCCAAAAAGTTTATACTGGGGAGCATGGAGCTTGTGTGAACAAAATTCTTGCGGGATGGGGGGTATAGTAAGGAAAGGAAGTGGGTGAGACTGAATGAAAAAGTTGGTTGGATCTAATTCTATATGTTGATAGTGATATGAATAACACAGTACTGAAAAGCATCTTCTTATTCAGTCAGTGAATACACATGCACACACTGAAGAATGAGTGTTACATTAAAACTTTCACAGCAATATCACTCCATAGTTTCAGCTGCTAATCTAGGTTAACAGCTCTTCATGTTTTCAGATAGGCAGTAAACAGGAAGATGGCATTTGTGAGGCATTTGCTGGAAGGAGGCACAAGGCAGAGATAATAGTTTAAATGAACTATTTTTGCCATATACTGACTTGCTTTAATAAACTTTCAACTTGTCAAAATTGTTGCTGAAATACTTAAAGGTCCAACACCTTCACAGCAACTAATATAATGTATACGTTTTGACATTTTGTACATTGTATGAGGAGCACTAGGTGTAAAATGCACTGTAGAGAATGTATCTTTTTGCCTCTGGAAGAAATTCATATAATGGTTGAGTTGTCAGAGAAATGACAGCCAGTAAAAAATAGGAACACAAACTGATTTAGAGCTGTGGGAACCTGTGAAGGACACAGATTAGTGCAGAATTGAGTAGGAGGATTCTAAAAGGTCTCTGAATTCATATACTTCTGTTACAACAAGTTTGAGATATAGGCAGCTGTAGAGTAATTACAAAGAACCTGGTGGGGGGAGGGGAAAAAGAAACAAAAGAAACCATTGGCATTTTACAAGGAAGTTAAAAATGACAGGGGTCCAAAAGAAAATAGGGGCACACAAATCTAAATATCACAAGCATATACTAAGAAAGTGATGCTACAAACTAAGAAAATGTGATGAAGATTGAAATTTACCTTGTTCATAATACTTGCTTGGTGTTGCTTAATAGGACTGATTTTCTTGAAATTCAGAATGAACAATATTTTGTGTATCTTCGCACCTGAACAGTGATGTCTGGTTGATAAACTGCTGATTCAAGCTCACAATTTGTTGGTTTGCTTTGCTGGATTATCTGACCCAGGGTCATTGTCATGCATCATTTAAAAACAACTACATTAGAATGTATGTGCTACTTTTGTGCCTGTGCAGTTGTTTGCATTCCTCAGCTGATGCATGTGCAAGTTCAGAACCAACTGGATCAAACTATGTTTCCAGATGGGACTGTGAAAATGTATTGGACATGCTCAGCTTCAGAATCAACAACACAAAAGGTCAGCTACACAGTAATGAGATCAGTACACAAAAAGAACCGTGTATCAACACTGTATATAAAATCCAAATATTCTTATTATTTAAGCAAATTAATGCATACTGTAATACTGTATGCACATAAGGACATGTGCCATAAAGTTAAATACACCAAATAGTAATTCCAAGTCACACTATTAGGAACAACTCCTTTAGGTGTTGAAATTAAGTCCAAAAAAATTATTTCACCATACAGATCTTCCTTCTTTCTCTGATGAGAATGCTAGCTTACTCCAAACACATTTCTCATATGCTTTCTCAAAGAACAGATCTGATTAAATTTTGTTCCATGTGGATACTCTGTAAACCAACCCCCCCCCCCATACCAATCGCATCTGCGTGACTCCAGAAGGGAGAACGGCATAAGAACATAAGAGAAGCCAATGTTGGATCAGGCCAATGGCCCATCTAGTCCAACACTCTGTCACACAGTGGCCAAAAATACCAGGTGCCATCAGGAGGTCCAGCAGTGGGGCCAGGACATTAGAAGCCCTCCCACTGTTGCCCCCCCCCCCAAGCACCAAGAATACAGAGCATCACTTGCCTCAGCCTGAGAGTTCCTATCTATACCTTGATACAATGATTGATTGATACAGTGAAGGAACCTTCTTTTCTTTTGTAAACTGATATTTTTCCTGTTGGGTGTATTATGCAAACAGATAGAAGAATGGGATAGGGACATTCTCAACAAAAATATCTGGAATCTGGATCTGATGAACATTAAGTTAGCTAACGTGCATTTGTGATCTGGCCCATAATTAGCCTTGTTATGGGGGTGTAGTTTTCTTTTTCCACAATGCAGAGTTTTAGATATAGTCACTGATTATGCTCTGTTTTCTCTTTTGAAAGAGAGATTTTTCTTTCATTGCTCTTTATAGGGAAATCAATGCACCCTTTTGCAATTTTAGCCCTTGCAGTTGTGTTAGGTTACACACTACAAGACGATGCTCCAGTAGAAGGACATGAAGGTTTGAAAAGAGCTTGCCTGTCTCTGAGCATCTACAGAGTAAAATCCTGACATTTTGCAGAACCCCCTTCCTGCTCCTCCACTCTTCAGATTTATCTTTGATCAAGATGGAATTGTTTAGAAACTGACTCCAAATTCCTAAAAAGTAGAAGAAAATAAATTGATTGTTGGATTTCAGGGAGAAATTAGGTAAAGAAGAATTATGAGAATTTGTGTTAACGCTGCTACCCATAATGAACATTGAGTCGATTAGTAAAAATAGGCAAGGCGATGCTAGAAAGATGCTATAGAACTCAAGCAGGAGTGAAACATCTCTTCTTTTTAATTTATTTTGTGACATACAGCAAAATTGTATATGAGAGACAGGAATGGCGAAAGCAGTATGAAAGTGTGTGTGTGTGTGTGTGCATTCAGTGTTCAAAGGCCCTGGTTGCTATTTGAGAATCAATTGTGATTCAAACAGAAGAACACTTGAGCACCCTTGGTTAAAACCACTAAAGGAAATATAATCTTACAGTAAAAAAACAAACTGTCAAATGAATCACCCTCAAAAAATTAAGTTCAGACATATTATATACCATTCTATAGTCTTATTATATACCTTTTCATTATTTATTTTTATATACCTTTCAGCTAACTACAGTGCTTTCTTAGTGTTCTGAGTCATGTCAGATAACCTGCATTTAGCAATGTCCTTGTTCACCAGTATTAAGAATTTCCAGGTGTTGACAGGTGCAAAAAACTTGGTGTGCCACTGCAAAAGTAGGGCACCTTTAAAGGTGGAAAGAAACACAGAATATCCCTGACACGGAACATAATTTTGAGATGAACACGCTCTTGTTTGCTGTTCAAACATTATGACTAAAGCAAGATGCTCTAATTCCTAATATTGTAGGAAAGCAAAGTGTTCATGGTAATTACAATTGCTACCAAGAAAGGCTGATTTTGATGGTGGCTACTGTTTTTTCGTAATGGCCAATACTTTCAATTGACACTGCCACTGTGTCACTTCTCAAATTGCCTTTCATATGCCTGTTAACATTTTCAGTTTAAAAACACTCTTCTTTTTATAACAGCTGTTTTTTTTAGTCTTGGGCTCAATTCCTATTAGTGTCTCCAACTTCTGCTGAGTGGAATGAACTGCAGAGCAGCTAATCTTGGCATGCTGATGGGAATCTCCACAGGAGGAAGAAGAAATTCCTGAGAAGAAGTTTTGTTGTTTTTAAAAATGAATGACTAAGGGGTGCATGATGCTGAGAATATGCATGATAAGTGGGGGGGGGTGAAAGTGAATTTAAGTATTTATTTGTTGAAGCATGCATATCCTGCCTTTCCTCTTGGTTCAAGGGGGCTTATAATAATAGTTCAAATATTCTCAGCTAAAACTGAAGATAAAATAGCAAGCCCCAAATCCTGTCTGTTCCATCCTTAAAAGATGACTGCCATTTAAACTCCTTCTAAAGCCCTGTCAGCAAGGCAGAATTTGTAGTCTCCAGGGAGGGGCCTCATCTCTTGAGGGACATCATTCCACAGAGCCACAATGAAAAAGGCCTGGGATCTGGCTGATGCCAGGCAGGCCCCCATAAGTAGTGAGATAGCCAACAGATGGCTGCTTGATTATTGTAGCTGGCACAAAGGGACATCTGGAAGGAGACAGTCCTTCAAATATATGGTTCCCAGTTTGTGAAAGGCTTTAAAGGTCATAACAAGCACCTTGAACCGAACTTGGAAACAGAATGGCAGCCAATGTAGCCATTTCAGAATGGGCAACATATATTCCTGATAGCTAGCCCTTGGCAGCAGTTGGGCTGCTGCATTCTGAATCAGCTGAAGTTTCAGGGTTGTCTTCAAGGGCAGCCCCACATGGAACATGTTGCAGTACTAAAACCATGAAGTTACAGAAGCATGGGTCAATGTGGCCAGATCAGCTGAGTCTAGGTAATGAGAAAGTTGGTGAACCAGATGCAGCTAATAGAAGGCATTCCGGCCCACCCTGCCAATCTGCTTTTCAGAGTGCAAGGCAAAGTCCATGGGCACACCTTAGATCTTAATTTGATTTGAAAAAGCATCTCTGAAACGAGTCGAGTGCATATGTGTAATTTAGGAAATCCCCGGAGATGTTCTGCCACCACACACTATCACCTTCCCTAGAAAAGGTAGATTGGAGAGTGGCCTATAATTGGCTACCTCATCCCAAGACATCCCAAGCCTTCAAAGGCCTAGGGAGAGCCCTTTCAATCAGGGAGGAGTTGGCAATTTTCACTAGTGTCTCCAATACTTTTTTCTGGCAAGGTTTTGAAAGCCACGATGAGCATGGGTCCAGAGTACACATGGTGTCCTTCCCACTCCCAAGGACCCTATCAGCATTCATAGGCAGGATCAGTCTGAAACTATCCATAATAAAGGACAAGCAGACACTTCTGACACCTCAGGTACCGTTTCTGTACTCAGCTTGGCCTCCAAGTCAGAACAGATGAGAAAGATTTAGCGAGCAAAAACCTTGCCGAAATATCAGCTGGGGACCAAATTTTCATTGCTGGCAGGGTTGGACTTAGGTGTTACCAAGTCATGAACCACTTTAAACATTTCAGCTGGATGAGATTCTGCTGACACAATGGTGACAGAGAAGTCTTCTTGACTGTCATCACCACCACCTCATAGAACGGCAAATGGGCTTTATAATGGGATCTGTCTGATTTATCAAAAGTCTTCCACCAACAGTCCACTTCATGTCACCCAGCTCCCTAGTAAACCAGGGAAATCCACAGTGCTGAAACAAGCCAGAGGGTGGAGAAGAAAGAGAGGCTAGAATTGAGGGAAAGAAGCTGCAATCTGAGGGGGAACAAAAGGGAACTAAAAGTGGCTGGCTTTTTGCAAAGCTAGAGCCCACAAGAGAAAGGAAAGAGATGTCTGTGTGTTCATAAATGTATGATTGAAGAGATCATCAGAGCTGTGCTTATGTAAGGCAACACTAGGAAAATGACATCCCAGATACCCCCAGCAGCCCAAATAAGGACACAGGATAGGGTTGCCAGGTGCCTACTGTCTGCTGGCGGGGGGCTCCTGGCTGCTGCCCTCACATCTTCTGACACACATGCTCTGCACATGCACTGCAATGACATCACCCGGAAGTGACATCATCATGCTGGCCACATCATGTATGGGACGCTCTAGCAATTGGCCAAAAACTCTCTGGGTGATGTCATCATGTTGGGCATGGTAGAGCTCTTTGGGGGTGGGGCTCCCCCACTGGCTAGTGACAGATTGGGGGGCATGAAATGAGGGGAAACCCCTGCCCCCATTGGTGGGATGGCAACCCTAACACAAGACAACAGCATGGGTTTAACTAGTTTATTGAAATAGGTGATCTGTGTCATGATTATTAAAAGTGCTAACATGTTTTTAAGGGCGGGCTGTGCTACACAGCCTAATCATGACTGGCTTTATTGGGCAGATCCACTCTGATTCCAGACTCAGCCAGTGGCTTCGGCAGGCCTTGTTTGTCCTCATCTGCACATAATGTGCCCAGAGGTGCCAAGTCCTCCACCCCTCCCCTGATGCACCCTGAGGCACTTCCACATTTGAAAAGATGTTGCTCAGCACCAAGCGTACTCCTTCTCAAACCAAGTGTGCTTATCATAAGTCCAATGTTCCAGACACTCCCTCCATCACACCTCATGGTACTTGGCTTCCCTAACTACTGTGAGCCACCCACCCTATCCCTGTGAAACCAGTTATGGCCTACACAGTCAAACACCAGGCCTATTTAATCTAACCCTCCTGCTAGGGACACTGTGAAACAGGTGAAAAAGCCACCCACCCCATAGCCAGTCAGGGAAGTCTCCCAAATTCCTGCTTGGCCCCACAATCAGCCACTAGCTAATCCAGGGAAGGTGGGTGGGTCAGCACCAGGAGGCAAAAGCCTGGTTGCAAAGGGCACAGCTAACTTATATGCCCCTCCATCTGCACTTCCCCATTGATGGATTCATTTCAGCCTAACCAGTCCTGTCTCACGACTCATTCAAACAAAAAGGGGCCGGGGCAAATTGATCCCCAGCTATAATGCTGTGAATGGTTCTTTTGGCAAGTTGGGTCTGGGTTCACCTGACCATATAGCAGGTATAGGGAATTGTTATGTCCGCGGACTGCCACCAGGGGTCTGCGGCCTCAGTCCTTAGCTTGGTTCCAAACACAATAGGGGCCAAGGATCCTAGTCCACCCTGATGTTACGATATGAGCCTATGTTTGTATTTCTGTATGGTGCTAATGCTGTGTTGGTCTCAGGTCTGTGTATTTATGCATTTGGGACACAGGGATAAATGCTGTGCTTGCTGCTGCGATTGTATGGTCTGCTTTGCATCTCATACTCGCCCATGGATGGGCAAGGCTGGTGCTACCAGCTGCAGATCACGTGCCTCCCTGGAATTTCCCAGCATGCCTCAGGACAGAGAAGACCAGCGCCATTACCCTTTGTTTGGGACACCTTGGAGAACGACTGCTTTTCCACCATTACTGACCTGTGGGAACTACCGTAACCCATCCACTTATCTGGCTTTGGCATCACAAAGGAAACTGACTTTATTGCTCTAAAGGACCAGGCACATCTACTTCAAAGGGTACCCATGGAAACGGCATTCCACAAGTGACCACATGGCTCCCGTTTGATGTAGAATAGGAAAATCTGCATACTGCCCCCTTGCCCCTTCTAGGACGTCATCCCCTGCCCCAACCTATAGTTTAGGAGAGGAGGACAAACCTAGGATTTTATGGCCCTTAGGACAGCCCAGGAAAAGGCAGCTTTAAAAGGAGAAGACGCAGCCATTGCTCTCTCTCTTGCGCCATGGATCTCCTGCTCTTGCTTTTTGCCTGCTTGGTTGCTCTCGTTCCCGGGAATCATGATTCCAGGAACGCGCACGTGGTCTGGCTTATCCAGGCCGGGCATCTGCAGAGCCACCTGCCTCTCCTTGGCTGCCTTTCTTGGAAAGAGGAAATTTCTCCTTTTCATTGGATACCAGATGAGTATGAGTTTTCCCCCCCTTTTAACCCACTCATTGTATAGCTTTGATATGTTATCCTCTATGCTTATTGCTTTCTATAAACTGTGTAAACTAAGGATATATTGTGAGACTGATCAAATGCATCTATTTGGAGTGCTTTAGTATTGCTTAGTAAAGACAACCATTCATTCAGAATGCTAGCGTGTTGTTCATTCCTAGAGATGGGCTTGCTTGTTCTGATTAAAATCTCTGTATATATTGACCTACCCGATCTCACCCGGAACTATTCTCAAAACAGAACAGTTTCGATAACAATGCTTGCAGGCAGATTTGACTGATAGTTATTTTTTGGGCAGACTGGCTAGAGTGTCACTCCAGGTGAGACGCCAAACATCCTGGGAAGGTTGATGTAGCATGGCAGGACGTGACTGGCGGGTTGGGCCAGGCTGTGGATGCTACAAGGGGTTTATGGATACACCAACCAGACATCTCTCATAGGCTAGGGGCCTGGTCCCGGTCTGAAGAGGTGCATCTATCTTATTGGGGCACGGACATCTGGCTATATGGAGTTCAAAATTCCCTGTTTTATTGGTTACAGCTGTAGCAGCATTGGCGGGAGCTGGTTGGATGGATCCACCCAGCTCTTGTGGCAGTAATATACAAGCCCCCACCTTCCCCTTTAAAATGATCCCTGCATTTCTCTGCAAAGCCAGAAGGCATTTTGCATCTTAAGCCCTTTCCCAAAAGCGAGTCAGAGGGATTTCTCGCCCCAAAAGGTGTGCCAGAAGGCCCAGGCATTCTGTCACTTCCTGAGGCTCCTCACCCTGGTTTTAGTGGGTCACCCAGGAGGGAAGGCGACTCGCTGAGTTCTGCCTCTCCCAAAACCTACAACCCCCCTCCCCAACTGGCGTGGATGAGTCTGCCAGAGGGAACGGGATTGTTCACCCCAGATTCCCAGACACTCATCAAAAACTCCAAAGAGAGTATAAACACTAGGCTACCTAGGGTTGAAATACCCTAAGGTCAGACCTTGATCTCTGTACGCCTGTTTGCCAGAGGTCTAAACGGGTGGTGTAGCCGCAATCTGGGGCTGTGCGCAAAGCGTACGTTGCCGCTGGAGGAGGGTACATTGTCCATGGTTCTTTGGGTAAACCTGGGGAAAGGGCGGCGTCCTTCAACCCCAAAAATCCTTACCGAGGTTCAGAGACTTGCCTGTGACAAGCCCAGCGTGGCTGTCCAAAAAGTCCCATCGTGGTTATCAGGTCGCCCGCAACCTGGCTATAGGAACAAAGGAGGCTTGCAAAGTGTTTCCCAAAGTGCCGGCTGTAGTTTCAGGCTCCCCGGTCACGGAAATCACAAAGCCCCTCCTCATTATCTGGCGCAGTTGGGTCTGCCAAGGGAAAACGGGACTGATCCCCCCGGAATTCCAACACCCTCCATTATTGTTGGACCAAGTGTCCAGGTTCTGGTTAATCCCGGAGACGGTCTGCCCTCTCCACAAAAGCCAGCGAAATGTTATTGTTATTGCTGTTGTTGTTGTTGTTGCATTGCCCTTGGTTCTAGTTTAACCAGAGGGGGAAGGTAAACTTCCAACCCCGAAAAGCTTGAGAAACAAATATAAACTCTTCTAGGTTCCTGGGTTCCTCCTGAGACGACCTAAGTTGGTTGCTCAAAAACCCATAACAGAAGGGCCTCAGAGCAATCTTGCTCCTGACATCCCACTCACGGATTGTCAAAGAGCCTTTCTCAGCCCCGGTTCCCGGGAGCTTGCTGAAAGAGGTCAGGAAGCTTACTCCCTCTTTCAAGCATCTAGAAATCCCCCTCCTTTTTTCCTTCGCACATTCTGCTGAGAGCAAGCGTTTCAGCTTGGAGGAAACTGACTCTCCCATGGAGAGAGAGAGATTTCCCCTGCTGGCGCTGGTGCTCATAGCTGAATGTGGACCTGGCTTCCTTAGAAGCCAGACCACCTTAAACCGTTCCCCAGGCAGCTCCTGCCTTAACAGCCCCGAGCTTGTGGGAGAGCGGACACATTCTGCTGTGGGCACGCTCGAGTCTGGCGAAAACGGACTCTCCTGAGAGAGGAGGAGTTATTTTCCCATTGAGATGAGTGCCCACGACAGAAACCCCTTGCATGCATCTTGGGAAGCCAGAAGCAGCTGGCTGTACAATGCATGACCACCCTAAAATCAGCTTTGGCATGGAGAGCAAGGAGCAACGCTCTGCTCCCCTCCTCTGCCCAAACGCCCCCCCCTCCTTTCCTGCTAGGAGGGCCAGCTCTCAGACGGACCCCTGCCAGGACAGAGGGTAGACTAACCTCCTCTGCCTTGATGGGATGAGTTCTGACGAGCGAGGCTGCTGAAATGGACAAATGTCTATAAAAGCGCCTCTTCTTGTTTTTCTTTAAGACGTCTGTCTATTGCATGGGGGAGAAATTGAACTCTCCCCACAAACCTTTGTTAAATCAGCCACCCCCACCCTCGGTTTGGAAGACTCTATCCCCTTGGAGGGGAGAGACTTCCCATTGAGGTGGGTGCCACTCGCAGCTGCACGCCAGCTAACACCCCCCCCTCCTGCAAGGAGGGATAACTCTTCAGACAGATTCCGGACAAGACAGGAGACTACAGGGTTAAATCCCTTCCCTCCTCTGTCTTGCCAGGATGAACTCTGATCAGGCCGAGGCTGCTAACATGGAGGGCTCTCTGTGTTTGATCGTGCCTCTTCCTTCCTCCCCCCTCCTTCAAGAGGGCTACTTTTCAGAGGCATCTCCGGACAGAATAGAGGCGGACAATGGGTTAATCGGAACCCCCCCCCCTGTCCTGTCATGGAGAGCTCTGATTAAGACGAGGCCGCAACACAGAGGGATCTCTGTGTGGGCGTGCGCCTCATCCAACCCCACCTTTCTCTTCCCTGCGCAACTGCCGCGCGAGGGAGAGAGACAACCTTTAGGACGGATGGAAATTGTCGCTGTGCTCCAGTGACACTGGTCCTTCAGGGACCCGTTTCCAAGGAGAGAGAGAGAGGTCTCTCCCCTCCTCTGTCTCCCACGTCCCGAGATTGTCAAACCTGCCCTCACTTCTGTGCGGAAGTGAGAGAGCATTCTGAAGCAGTTGGTTTTGAGAGGGCGGCGGAGCTCCACCAGCAGAGGTGTGAGACATATGGTAATCTCATATGATGATTCTCGACTCA
>NW_015167095.1:389689-414718 GCF_001447785.1 Gekko japonicus | reverse complement strand
CCCCCCCCCCTCTTTTTCTCAGGACTGCTTAGTCTGTGCCACATTCTCTGGGCCATACAAACACCTCCTTAGCTGTGTTTGTAAGCACTCCCCAGGAGGAGAGGAAAAGGACTGTTTTGTCTCAGAAATGTTATAGCTGTTGCTAGTCTGTCTAAGCTCCATGGAAATGTTGACTATGATGCAATTGAATGTGTAATGTGCAGGAGTATTCCTTTTAAGTTTGTGTGCAATGTTGAAAGTATGGTTTGTGTGCAATGTTGAAAGTATGCAGGGCAGCCTACAGGCATCAGTACTGGTGCAATGCTACTGTCCAACACTAAAGGCTGCTGTCAACAGGACCGAGCCAGTGTGACGTAGTGATGGGCCCCTTGCCACACTCCCGCCGGGAGACAAAGCACAAAGCTACTGCCATGTGCAAGAACAAACTTAAATTACACTCAGGCCTGCCCCTCAAGCGTGGTGGTGCGCCCCCGCTTGCAGTGGAGCCTTCCAAATTTGAGTACGGCCACCAATTGCACAGCCAGTCTCCACTAATAGCCCATAAACAGGCTGCTGGCATTCAGAAGGAGATCTGAGACACACACACACACACTCCTCTCTCTTCTGTGTGTTCTGTGTTCTCTCTAACTTTTGCTTCAACAGAAGCCGCTGTGGGAAACCTCCCACCCCCGCCTGCCGCTAGGATCTGGAATGTGGAATTTACATAGCCAGCCCGTAAACTGGCTGTGCCTGTCTCTCTCTCTCTCTCTCTAACTTTTGTTTCACAGAAGCCGCGGAGGGAACCCCCCCCCCTTCTGCCACCGCAATGGATCTGCACTTGGAATTAGAGAGCCAGCCCATAAACAGGCTGTGGGCAGTCGGAAGGATATCTGAGACACACACCCCCGCTTTCTTTTTGTGTGTCCTGTGTCCTCTCTCTCTCCCACTCTTGCTTTACAGGAGAGCACCCGTGCTGCCAAGCAAAGGGACGACCACTATTGCAGACTCCCTTTTGGATTTTAATCTTATTTCTGCTTGCAGATTCCTTGCTGGATTTTTACAGTTTATTTCTGCCTTTTTGAACAAAACGTTGTTCTGTTTGGAAAAAGGATCCTCTCCATGGGTCCTCTGCTATTTTCTTCTGTTTTGGTTGAGCGGTCTGCAAAACATATAAGACTGCTCCCACCCAAAGGATCCTTCCTTTGCCCAAATGTAGGTTTTTCTCTAACCTCTCTGTTTATGCAAATTGTAGGAGAGCACGGAACCAGGGTGGATTCCATTCGGAGACAGTACAACAGATGGAACATGCCAGAGAACTGGCCTGGATGCACAGCGTGGTTGAACTAGTGTCCAACCAACTGGCCAGGCTGAGTAGCCTGAATTGTGCGTGCATTAATTGCAGCAGGCTCAGCCACTAATGGACCCAAGCCCCACGGTTGCCTGCAACTAGGTTTCCACAGTCTCTGTGACTCTGCCACCTGCTGTGCTGAGTGAGCTCGCCTGCCAGCTTGATTATCAGCTGACAACCCAATGAGTATAACTTTTCTTTTCTAAATTTGAGTGTTTAATGTCATTGTCTTGTCTCCCTTGTGTTGTTTGTCGGTCCGGACCCAACTGAGCCGCACACACACACCCCTCCCCACTTCTGCGCACACTTGCAGCCACGGACTGCGCCATTGTGCCGCCAGCCAAGGGGGGAGTCGGATTTTGAAGTTTTTTCCTAGGTTTAAACCAACCACAGGGCCACAGCCTCTGCAACTGAAGCCTATCATGGGCTATTCTGGTGGTGTTCTCTTGAAGTCGACCGAGAGAGCACACACACACACATGTGTGGCAGGCCACGCAGTGTGATTTAAGAATGCCTAACAGATAGAGCTTTGGTTGAGGTTTCGTTGGCTGTGAAGGTACCGACCCTGCCCATTGGGAACACCTGTACCTGATGCAAGGTGCTGGACAGCTCCCAAGGAAGGAGTTGGTTTTCCCTTTAATGTGAATTAATTTCTTTACAACATACACCTGTTGTTGAAGCGCCTTTCTTTGGATGTCACACGCCATGCCAAGGGAAAGAAGTAGGCTGGAGACGTGAGATTTGACTGTCTCTCCGATGTGTAAATGTTTATAATATATGCTCTGTTTCTATGATGTAGTTCAAGATCTATGTGCCATGCTTCGCGGACCTCTCCCTACGGGGATTGAATTTGCGTGATCTGGAGCCAACACGTACTGTTTTATACATGCCCTATAGTGGAGGTACGCATGTCAGTATGCTTGGTCTCACTGTTACCCCGGGAGAAAAGCCAGCAAAGGAATGCATAAGGTGTAACTGAACTGTGCCTTAGATCATTGCGTTATTTTTGATGAATATGTCTAATGCTGAATTGTCATGTCTCATGATGCATTGGAAGCTAAGGGGGGAGACGTTATTGGGTATGCGTACCCGTGCCCCCTCACTGATTTTAAAGATCCTCCAAGGTCTTTGTATAGTATTGCACTGAAGGCCCCCTACCTGGCAGAAGCCAGAATTGCACATGGCCGTGTGTCAACCTTGCAGTTTTGTTTATTTTACTGCTACAATGAAAGGAGTCTGAGGATTTCTTTCCATCAGGAATACAATACGGTTTTTGTTTCCTTGACTGTGAATATGCTACTATGGTGTTTGGTTGATGGGGACTGCCCTCCAAAAGCCCTGCACAATGTTTTGAGTTATGCATTAACTCTCCTGTTACTTTTGTTTTGGAAGCAGGTCTTGGCATCCGTGGTTTACCAATGTTCACATAATTGTTATGTGCTCTGAAGGAAGCTCATGCTTGTCTGACTCCTCTTCCCCAATTGTAATTTAGCATGTTGCTAGAGTAGGACAGGTTTCTTATTTTTCAATAAAAATCCGTCCCCAATGTTAGTTAGATAGCGGAACATGTGGGAGCCAGGTCACCCTGCTGTTTGATGGCATCACCTTTGCACCAACGATGTGTCTACCTGCCTGCATCTACTAACGCTACTGTCATGGACTTTGGACTATGTTCATGACCAAACCAAACCAGAACGAACTGCATATGGGTTACCAACGATAGACTGTTGCACTTCCCTCCACCTGCTTGGCACGTCAACGTTACACGTGCCACTTCCGTTGAGTGACCACCGTTGTCTAGATCAATGGAACTTTATGGTCCTGACATACTGGACTTTCAGTCACGTACTGACTTTGGACTGTGGCATCATACGCCACCTGCCTGGCATACCGCTGCCCTCCTTATGTGCCAGGACCTGAGAGTGACTCATGTCACGTTGGACTCATTGTATTGTTGTTCTAACGACCAGAACTTTCAGTCCTGTTGTTAGAAAAGGGGGGACTGTTACGATATGAGCCTATGTTTGTATTTCTATATGGTGCTAATGCTGTGTTGGTCTCAGGTCTGTGTATTTATGCATTTGGGACACAGGGATAAATGCTGTGCTTGCTGCTGCAATTGTATGGTCTGCTTTGCATCTCATACTCGCCCATGGATGGGCAAGGCTGGTGCTACCAGCTGCAGATCATGTGCCTCCCTGGAATTTCCCAGCATGCCTCAGGACAGAGAAGACCAGCGCCATTACCCTTTGTTTGGGACACCTTGGAGAACGACTGCTTTCCCACCATTACTGACCTGTGGGAACCACCGTAACCCATCCGCTTATCTGGCTTTGGCATCACAAAGGAAACTGACTTTATTGCTCTAAAGGACCAGGCACATCTACTTCAAAGGGTACCCATGGAAACGGCATTCCACAAGTGACCACATGGCTCTCGTTTGATGTAGAATAGGAAAAATCTGCATACTGCCCCCTTGCCCCTTCTAGGACGTCATCCCCTGCCCCAACCTATAGCTTGGAAGTATAGGAGGAACATAGGGTTTTATGGCCCTTAGGACAGCCCAGGAAAAGGCAGCTTTAAAAGGAGAAGACGCAGCCATTGCTCTCTCTCTTGCGCCATGGATCTCTTGCTCTTGCTTTTTGCCTGCTTGGTTGCTCTCGTTCCCGGGAATCATGATTCCAGGAACGCGCACGTGGTCTGGCTTATCCAGCCCGTGTGCCTGCAGAGCCACCCGCCTCTCCTTGGCTGCCTTTCTTGGAAAGAGGAAATTTCTCCTTTTCGTTGGATCTCAGATGAGTATGAGTTCCCCCCCCTTTTAACCCACTCATTGTATAGCTTTGATGTGGTATTCTCTATGCTTATTGCTTTCTGTAAACTGTGTATACTAAGGATATATTGTGAGACTGATCAAATGCATCTATTTGGAGTGCTTTAGTGTTGCTTAGTAAAGACAAACATTCATTCACAACCCTAGAGTGTTGTTCATTCCTTGAGATGGGACTGCAAGCTTTGATTAAAATCTCTGTATACAAAGACCTACCCGACTCACCCGGAACTATTCTCAAAACAGAACAGTTTCGATAACACTGAGTCCTCCAATAGGACCTTGGAGGGAAATTCAAAAAACCCAAATGGAACTGTGGGTGTGCCCGGGTGGAGTGTATATAGTTGGCCCTTGCCGGGCCGTGTGTGTTCTCTTGTTGTGAAGTACAATAAATGCATCTAGTTAGCATGTCGTAGTCCAAGTCTCCATGTGTGAACCCAGTACTTTACAGGAATGTTGTTTTAAAGATCAAAGGAAGCCCTTTTCAACTTGAAACAGTGCCATCACCATTTCAATGTGTGTTAATAGGAATAGCTACATTTGAAATATACATGCTATCTTCATAGCTGATGCAAACTGAATATATTTTTGTATTCAGGTATTCAATACACCATGAGCATAAGATGATCATAAAAAGTGACAGTTTTCACTAGTTGTTTGATCTTTTCCTCCACAATCTGATATTCAGAACTTTACCTAACTTTACACAAAATTTTATTTAGTAACATAAAAAACGTCTAGAGAATAACTCCTCTTGCATTTTTAGTTTGCAAATACTTTACCAATACTGTCATGTTCATTGCCACATTAACATTACTGACTAGAGACTAGGACCATTTCCACAGTAGTGAAATTCCCCTCATTGACATTTTAAAAAGTGTGCATTATGTCACATTTTCTGCAGTAGATTTTTCCTCATCAGGCACAAACCCGAAGTCTCCCTTTTACCCCACATTTTCAGAATCCCCAATTTTTGCAAGTTCCAAAAACACAGGGTAAGAAGGAGAAAACCTCGGGTTTGCACCTAGTGAGGAAAAGTCTACAGTTGAAAATTTCACATAGCACGCAGTTTTAAAAATGTTGATGCGGGGAATTTCACTACTGTGGTAACAGTCTAGGAAAGCAAACCTAAGCAGGTTTTCTTAGAGTTAGTCCAATCCCCCCCCCCCCCGGTGAACTTCTAGGAAAACATTCTTAGGAGGGCAACCTAGGAAATGAGACCTTGCCTAAGTCTGTCCCACAGTTTCATTATGACCAATTTCAATCTATTTTTATACTCTAGGCCTCCATCATTCTGCCCACAATCCATGTTTGAAGCACCAAAATAAAATTACTTCTTTTTAGATATATCAAGAATATGAGGAACTACTAAATAAATAACACCTGCACAGAAGAAAGTATGCTCTCTATCTCATAAAATGGAGGCCTTGTTGTCCTTGCTATGTCAGTAGTACCACTATTTTTAAAACAAGAAGTGTAATTTACCAAAGGATGATGAGTTTCTGGCAACATAAATGGGGCTGTCCATCAAGTATATTGTTAGACAGCACCTCAGAAACCACAGAACAGCCAAAAGTAAATTGTAGTCTCTTTTGGTTGCTCATTCAAGCCAGATAGATTCCCATCCTATTCTCCTTGCCAAGGAAAATGTACCTGATTAAATGACAATTTCCTTTAATTTCAGCCCAGTTTGCTATAATACAGCATGTGTATTGGGCACAGCTGTTCAGTATCTGCTTTGCAATGCTGTATAGATTTTAAAGCATTTTGAACTGAATGGATGATCATCAGGTTATTCCTAGGTAAGCTTATGTTGCACAGCATTTTATACTGTAGTAATATGCTTCCTCTCTATGACAATGGAAGCTGTTTGTCAGAGTTGCAAAACAAAATTTTTTATGAAAGTGGTTTAAAAGCCAAAGCAGACAGCATCGACAGGTTTGACCTATGGACTCCACCTTCATGAGTAATTTTAAAATGCTGTCAGGGCCTGATACTGATTGGGCCCACAGTATCTTCTCCCTCCTGTACCAATCCTAGTGCTGAAACAGCGGGTGGGGGGCGTAGTGCGGCCATTTTAGTGTTTGAAAAGTCATTGGGGGAACAATGGGCCCTCGTTATGTTTTTAAGTCACTTCACAATGGCAGTGACATCATGGATGCTGTCATTCCTAGTTTGGCTCTAGAGAGGCAAGCATGCAACAACAGAGAGTCGATAAGACATGGAGTTGTACCAGGGGAAAGATACAGTTGTTTAGTGTTTCACATGAAATTACAGATGTTGAAAAATCTCAGATCCTAAATCAGCAGTTCTCTCAGCCACAGGCGACCTGATCTTCTTCAAACATCACTGCTCTATTGCTTTTCATCTGGCTTGGCATGTGAATTCAGTGTTAGGAAGAGAAGACATAGCATAGGTTTCTACCCTGTCTGCAGGTAATGTGAGCCACCCATCCTGATGGTGAGAAGGCAAAACCTGCACTTCTGCTTTTAAACTGGAGAGCCAGTTTGATGTAGTGGTTAAGAGCGCAGACTCTAATATGAGACAACCAGGTTTGATTCCCCACTCCTCCACATGCAGCTGCTGGTGTGACCTTGGGTCAGTCATAAGTTCTTTCAGAACTGTTCTCTCAAGGGCAGTTCTCCAAAGAGCTCTCTTAGCCCCACCTACTTCACAATGCAGCTGTTGTGGGGAGGGGAAGGGAAAGGAGATCGTAAGCCACTCTGAGACTCCTTCAGGCAGTGAAGGACAGTGTATAAATCCAATCTCCTCCTCCTCCTCTTTTTCCTCCTCCTCCTCCTCCAAATCTGTGTAGTTCTGCTTTGTTGTTAGCCATTCAGTCATATTTGACTCTTGGCGATTCTATGGGCCAGCTCTCTCCATGTTTTCCGATCTTGTACTGTTTCCTTGAGTTGTTCCATGCTCAGGCTGGTGTCTACTTTTATGGTGTCTAGCCACTGTGTTCTTTGGTGGCCAGGTTTCCTTTTGCCACTAACCAATCAAAACATAATTGCTTTTTCTTGTGAGTTCTTCCACGTGATATGGCCAAAATAAGTCAGTCACTGTTTTGTGATTTTTCCTTCCAATGGCATGTCTGGTTTTATGCACTCCAGTACTTGCTTGTTTGTCACCTTTGCAGTCCATGCACAGGAGCCTTCTCCAGCACCACAACTTAATGAGTCAATTTTCCTCCTGTCTTTCTGGTCCAACTTTTGCAGCCATAGGTTGCTATGGGGAACACAATAGCACTAGGTTGCTAGGCTTTTCCATATTTGATTCATGCTTATCATTGCTGTGCGGCCCAGCATGATTTGACATTTTATTACTGGACTGCATTCGCTGTTTTGGTTGATCTGTGAACCTAAGAAAGTAAATTCTTCCACACATTTGATTTCTTCATTGTCAATTGTTATTATGACATTTCTATTCTTCTTGGTGGTCATGAATGGTCTCTTTGATGTGTAGGAAGAGGCCAAACCTTACTTTCTTCTTTGATTTTCTTGATCTGGTATTCCAGGCCTTCTTTAGTTTCCGAGAGGAGGGTTGTGTTGTCAGCAAATCGAAGATTGTTGATATTCCTTTCTCCAATCTTTACACCGATTTTTTACTCTTCCATTTCTAACTTTCTCTTGATTGTTTTCGTAAGCTCTGCTTACCTCCCAACTAGTACAACCAGGGGTCATTTCCTGCAGGAGCGCACAGGAGCAGAGCTCTGGCAGTAAAGAGCCCAGGGGGTGGGCACATGCAACAAGCCCCACCCCGTGCTCCCAGCAGCCCTCAGTCAGAGCAAGAAGCAGCCAGGTAAGTTTCAGAGCTCCCCCTGCCCCCCCCCGTCCAAAACAGTCCAGTGGCACCCTTAAGATCCACTCCACCTCGTGGCCATTTTCTGGCACAGAATTCCCATTGAACCCGAGATTTGGCTCTTTTACTGTCTCTTCTCTCACGTAACTCTTCTTTTGCACATCCTTCTGAACACAATTTCACTGTTCTTATGCATTACAGTTCCTATACCCCTATATTTCCTCTCAATAAATTCCTGGCTTTGGGAAAGATCTGGTTGCTGGTAGCCCTTTAGAGGCCCTTTGAGTTTGCTTGCACACTATGCAGGTAAAGATCCTTAAATCACATGTTCTGCTCCCTCTAACCGATTTTTCCAAGCTAGTCAGGCTGTGGAAGTGGGAAAAAAGTTTTCTCCTGACACTGAACATAATTCCCCCAAATATGTTGCAGTTCTGAGTGAGTGTCCCAAACCCAAGTTAGAGAGTTCACACATGACGAAGGATACACATGAAAGAGAGCACATATGGTAACAACAGACATCACAGTATGTAGCTTTTTACAGATGTAGGTCCCACAGTCCCTCTTTTTGGTGATCATTGTGTATCCCTCCTACATTTTTCATCTGTGGAAAAGTGTGTTGAACCCAACCCTGCAACTTTAAAATCCCAATATTCACACAAGTATTTCTTTTCTCTCCCCCCCCCCCCATTCTCCATGCTATAAATACACAAATCTCAATTTCCGCTGGGAACATGTTCCATTGTCTGGCCTTTACTGACTTGGTGTATTTGGTGCAGTGTGACCCATAATAGTCAATAAAATCATCTCACCAAAAGGTAATAAAAGTGGTTTTAACCTCTGGGGTTGCTGCAGAATAAAGTTAATCAAACAGAAGTTCCAATGACACTTATTGCTCCTCACCAGTTTATCTCTGGATCAGATGTAATGAAACAAACAAGGATTTAGTGTACTAGAAAGACCTGTCTGGTTAATATATTGCTATTTGAAAAGGTCTGTGCTATTTTTAAACAAAGGTTAAAGCTGGCAGCCCTTTGTTGAGCTCCACAAAGCAACCCCAAATATATCTGACTCACCTCTGCCCAATATATAAAGGCTCATTTGAACTGATACTTGATTACCAACTTTCCACAATTTGGTAGCTGATGACAAAATTATCTGGGAAGATTTCCTCATCCTGTTTGCTTCGAAAGGGTTCTTATGCTATCACACTGTGCTGACATGGAAAGTAATATTTATAAATATTGTTGTTTTTTTATAGTGCTTTAGCCCCCATGTATCTCATTTGATTCTATCATCAGGCCTGGTGTTGATCTTATAACCAGTCTTTTGCCTCCTTCAAAATTACAGATTTTTCCTCCAAAATTTTTGACAAGCTTTGTTTTACTTGAACATTTAAAGCTTGATTCAAAATTTATTTATGCTAGATCAATAATATCACTACCACACAGTAACCATCAGGGTAACTTCTCATGTTAAAAAGATAATTCAACACAGCATACACAAAGTATTCAGGGCAGCTAGAACTCTGGAGATAGGCTATTTGATTGGGAAGAAGGATAAGGGAATTACATTTAGCCCACAACTTCAGTACAGTCTGACCGGATTTTGGTTTTTTCAAAGTGCTGTGTGTGAGTCTTGGTTATTGGTCAAAGAGAAGGGTTTGAGCCTAGACTAATGTTTTCATAGGTGCAAGGATTTCTGTTCATGGAATAGCCAGTTCTGAGTCCAGTAGCACCTCAGGAACCAACAAGATTTTTTAGGAAATAAGGTTTCGAGAGTCAATGTTTCCTTTATCAGATATGTACCTGACAAATGGAACATTGACTTTTGAAAATGTATACCTGAAAATCTTGTTGGTCACTAAGGTGTTATTGGGCTCAAATCTAGCTGTTCTACTGCAGACCAGCACAGCTACCTTCTGAAACTATGTTCACGGAATGCCATTCTCCTGCCAACCCAATTCCCCCACAGCCTCAAATAACCCCTGATTTTTTTTTTCCTGGTAGTGCACTCTCCTCTAAGAGTTTCAATTGCGGTATTTCTTTGCAATTTCAATAATGCAATTGGGAAAATGGATGTATCTGGAAAAATGAGAAAAGAAACTTTCCAAAAGAACCAACACAGAATTTGGTAACATACTAAGGTCCCGTTTACACGAGGGGAGTTGGGCCGGGAGCGGGACGGTTCGGGGGCGGAGCAAATGGCCGAAATCACACCACAACATCTGGGAAGCATAGTGCTTCCATCCCCGAACTGGCCCATCCACGCGATAATCCGGAGCAAGTTGGAACCACCTACGGAGGTGGTTCATCTCAATGGTGCGCCGTAAACTGGGAGTCTGATCGCCGGCGCATCCTTGCGCTGGCGCGTCCCAGCTCCTAGCCGAACTGCGCATGCTCCGACATGCGCAGTTCGGCTGGCTCGCCGTCAGATCTGTGTTTTCTCCCCGGCGTCTGATCGTGCCGGGGAGAAAAGGCGGCGCGGCCGGGGGATCCGTGGGATCCCACCGCGCTGTTTCAACTTTGGCGCGGCTTTTAAAAGCCACACTTTTTGGCGGCTTTTCCCCTGCCGTGTGGCAGGGGCCTAAGTAAACCTAGTATGTAGCATCAATCTACCGATGTAGGAGTACATATGTGCAAGCCTGTTTCAGTATGTCTGCAGCCCCTTTAAGTATGGGGGGGGGAAGTCATATATAAATGGTGCCAAAAAAGCTTAATGTATGGCTAGGTATAGAGCTTCAACATATTTGGAATGCAACTCTTAGGGGCAAAATATATTTGGGCAAGACTGAGGACTTCAAGGAACATATGTGGTTGACAGACGACTTGAGTTCATTTCTCATGATGAAGAAACAAAATCAAATAAAGATATTTGGATTTGTCTTTTTTCTTAATTAGATCAATGATCACAAATTGAAAATATGTAGCAAAATCTCACCAAAAATACTATAGATGCAAATCCAGTCATTTTTTATTGCGAACAAATTGTCAGTGCAATCATATGTAGTGATTGATTTAAAATTTGTGGCTCTGTAACTGCAAGGTAAACTTTTTTCATGTTAATCATGTTCATGTTAACAACAATGTTTAAGCAAGTTTTCCCTAACTGGAAGTTGCACTTCTAAAAGCCCTAAGATGAGAAGAATTGAATTCTGAAGAATGGGATCTCCAGCAACTCACACACAGACTGTTAACGAGGCAAAACTAGAGACAAAATAAGGACAGTATTACCAGAGAGGAAAAAAGAGAAAATAGGGAGAGGCCCTCATAAATTAAGGCTGTTGGAGCATACAGGACCCCCTAATCTCTTACTAGGTAATCACCGCCAGATAAGACCTCCATCAGTATACCTAGAAGCCATTTCTGCTATGTGCCAAAATGATTCTGATAATAGCCACTGAGATACTATAGACCAAAAGAGTCTTCCGATTATTTAATAGGATGAATGGCTATAATTCCTTCTAAAATATGCATTTCCTCTGTGAGTGAAAAAACCCTGAACCTGGGCCACATATCTCTAAATCACTATGGTAAAGGGAGAACTCTGTTCCAGAATTACTCATTCTTTTTAATAACTTTTGAGAATTCTTTGCTTTATTGATATTGTGTGCAAAAGGAAAAAGAATAATTCTACTGTAGTAGGAGTCTTTCAAAGGTAGTAGTTCATTTTTCATTAAACTCACTGTATGCAACTGCAAAATAACAAAACAGAGTAATTATTATTAATTTCAATTCAATTGATTTAAAAGACAGAATTATTTCCCTGCCAGTTTGTTTGATCTTACTTAGCCAGAGTAGTAATTAAGATTAAGAGTTGTTAACAACAGTGTTTGTAATTTTTTAAAAAATCCACCTGAAAGTCACACACATTATAAAAACTATAGATTCTTTTTTGGAACCCCAAGATGCTGTGTTTATCAGAATTTCACCCGCACCCCTCACAGTCAAGCTATAGCATAGTGATTTTTTAAATTGTATTGGCTGATTTTCCAGCTGAATTAGTTGTGTATACAACAATCCTAAAAGGGCTGAGACTGAAATTTGCAAACATGCTGTTTCAGTTAAATATTCTCATTTTTATATCACTTCAAACTAACAAATCTTTATTTTTGTACCATTTTCTGTTCCTTCATACCATTCCCCCCCCCCCTTGGGTGGAAAACTGCATTTTTCAACATTATTTTTGTGTGAGTAATCATCATCATCAAAGATGAGTTGCAAAATAAGTTCCTGCAATAGTGTCTCCTTTGGATGGTCATCATGTCACTTTGTTGCCCTTTATAAGGGATGGGCATGAACTGCTAAACTGCAGTTCTGTTTGTGGTTCATGGCCAAACCATGACCTGAATCACAAACCAAACCAGTTCTCTCTCTGATTAACTGGTTTGGTTCATGGGCCCAGCAAACTTCATTTAAAGGGACTGCAGTCCCTTTAAACAGAGTTTTCAGAAACAATTGAGCAGCAGGAGTGCTCCCTTCCATTCAGCTGTTTCGGGCTTTCTTGTGTATCCTCTTGTGGTGGAAGCAAAGCCGGGCCCAGCTGGAAGTGGGCCAGCCATGGGGGATGCCCAACCCACATAGTCCCCTAGGCTGGAGCAGTCTTCTTCTCTGCCATTGGCACCTCCACCATCCCTGCCCTGGACTCCTTGGGTGGGCCTGGCTGCTGTACTGCCACTGTGCCCCATGGCCACATCCTTGCTGCTGCTGCATGGCTCACCACTGCTGTCTCCTTCACCTTGCTGCTGATTACCTCAGCTGACCACCCCTTCTCTACCTCCAGCCTCTCCTCCTCCACTGAGCTCTTCTCCTCCACTAGCCTCCTGAGTGAGTTCCCACTGGGGATCTGGGTGTTGGGGGCATCCTTAGGTGACAGGGGAGGACGGGAGAGTGCCCAGGCTCTCCTGGATCACCTGGCAATGGATTTTATTTATTTATTTATAGTTTCAACTTGCTATACCGCCCTAACCCCGGAGGGTCTCTGGGCGGTTTACATATATAGTGGTTCTAATAACCCTTAATCCCTGACTTGGGCCACATGATAGGGGTGGGGCAGCCTACCAGCACCCAGGTGGAGAGCCTTGTTGTTGCTCCGGCATGGCTTTCTTCCAGGCGATCTCTTGGCATTTTTGCAGGACGACTGTTGTCGGTGAGACCACGCAGGCACACTACTCCCACCCGTTTCTTGACCGCGCAGGCACACTACTCCCACCCGCTCCGCCGCGCCCTGCGTTGCGTGTCATCGGGCGCCTCCTGGTCTCCACCTTCGCCGTCATCAGCTGCACGATGGTCTGCTAGCCCCCAGGGATCGCTCTGTCACCGCAGCATCCGCTGCATCCACCATCTGCCTTCACCGCCAGATGCTCCATTGCCGCCGATGTTTTGCCGCCATCTGTGCTGTCTCCACACACCTCGTCAGAGGGGGGGTGCCCCCTACCCATCTAAAGGTAGGTACCCATTCGTCTACTCGCTTGGTTGTTAACTGCTTTCGACCCGCTGGGTGGGTGGAAGCTGGGACTAGGGCCGGGCGCTCACCCCGGCCGCGGTGGTTCTCAAACAGCCACAATGGCTATTCATAGTTGTTAATGCAGGCGTCTTACTGCCTGCGCCACTGCTCCCAATATGGGGCTTCCCCTTCAAAGTGGTGCCCAGCCCCAACCCTGGACAGGCTGCTCCCTGTTTTCTGGCTTTCTCGTGCAGTTCCTTTAAAATTTAAAGGAACTGCACAAAAAAGCCTGAAACAGTTGAGTGGTGGGGAGTGCTCCCAGCTACTTTCTCCTTTGGCTGTGAACCAGCACGAACCCCATGAACTGCCTTAAAAGGTCATGATAGTTAAAACTACCTTAAAAGGTTGTGATGGCAGACCCATCACAAACTTCAGTTTGCAAACCATGAACAGGGCAAAACTGGTCACAAATTTTGCTTCATGGTTTAGTTCGTGCCCATCCCTACTTTTTATACAAAGAGCTTTTTTGGCTTGCACAATACATAGTACTACCACTACAATGTTGGTCTGTTACTTTTTATTTTGCATTTTAATTTCTAATTTAATAAAGCAGTTAAAGAATGACATTTCAAATCAGAAAATGATAAGAGTTCATGATTATGCAAGGATTGGGCCATCTCCAGTGCTACCACTGACTTCAGGAGACCACTTCTTCATTAGTGATGAACTCCTGTGATGCTTTGTTGGATACACACAGCTGCCTCTCATCATATATGTTCTATATATTCATCATAGTTTATAACTATTGATGGTTCTATCATTCATGAATTGGTCTTTGGTGTAGTGGTTAAGTGCGCGGACTCTAATCTGGGAGAATCAGGTTTGAGTCCCCACTCCTCCACTTGTACCTGCCGGATGACCTTGCGCAAGCCATAGTTCTGGCACAGCTGTTCTTGAAAAAGAGCAGTTTCTGTCAGAGCTCTCTCAGCCCCACCTACCTTACAAGGTGTCTGTTGTGAGGAGGGGAAGGGAAAGGAGTTTGTAAGCCACGCTGAGATCCTTTGGGTAGTGAAGGGTAGGGTATAAATCCAATCTCCTCCTCCTCTTCCTCCTCTTCTTTGTCTTCTTCTTCTTCTCTCAAGAATCTGGATCTTTTTCAATATGTGGATCTACACAGACTAATTAATTCAGGACATTCTGATGTAGAAATGCTGGCTCAGTTCTACCACGCCTAAGTCATGAAAACTTACTTTTGCTTTCCCATAGTTCCATGAAGTACGGTAATTCTCCTTTCAAGATTCTCCTTTAATGTTGTCCTCTAGCCTTCAATATGACGAAGTATGATAACTGGAAAATAAAATCTCTGCCAACAATGTTTTCAGGAAGAAATAAAGAAATTCTCTCCCATGGTAGCAGATCATTTGTGCACATTTACAATAAGTTGTTTATTATCAACACAATAAACATTAATCAAAGCATGAACATTAATTAAACATTAATCAAATCTGGAAAAGTGTGATCAGACAAATCAGTGGCTGTTCCATTTCAGTTCACTTCAGTGGGTCTGAGAAGGTGTTTGTACACGCTTTAGCCACAGCCTGATCAAAATTATGACTGTTGTTCAAGTTTTGTAAACCCATCCTTTTTCACAGTCTTCATCAAGTGATTCAGTCTAATCTATTCCATCTTGTATGTAGTTAGACTAATCACTAAATTCCATAAAACAGTGGTGAAAGTATAACAAAAGTTATGCAGCTGAGTGTCTTCTCTGTACAGTACCAAAGAAGTATAGACAGAGGGTAATATCCTGCCTTAGGCTAGAGGAAATCCCTCCAACCTAAAAGGCATTCATCCAGTCTAAGGATTCTTCCTCCAATTTAAGCAGCCTTTGCACTGGAGAAAGAGCTGCATACATTGGAAAAATCTTATGCTGGACAAAAGCTTCAAATTTTGCTTAGTGGCATGGTACGGTATTGTTTAAATTAAATCGTGCTAATTCAAACATCATGAATAATGTTTAAAACTTGAACTTACTCTGCTCACATTTTCTCTAAAGTTAAGCACCCCGAATGATGGTACTGACAATTCCTAAAATGTCGGCAAAGCAGCATCCTAGCAGGAGAGCTCTGGCTGGCCATCACATCACATTGTCCTACTTTTACAGTGACTGACAATAAAAATTTCTTACCGTTCCACTGAAAACTGCATTTGTCATCCTTACTTCTTGTGTTATGTTTGTTTCCTTTCACAAAGTGAAAGTGGCTTTGTTTGTAACCCTCTATCCCTTTCCGCTGATCTGCCAGCATTTCTCATGGAGGACTTTTCAGGGGGGCTGGAGTGGCTGTTTTTCAGATAGATAACATCAATATTGCTGCAGAGGGAATGTTTCCTTCCCTCTAAAGAACCTCCAAGGTTTAAACAAATTTGGCTACAAGGGTGGATTCTACAGGCCCCTGAATAAGTTGTTTCCAGCAATCGTAATTGCACTTTCATTATTTCCTCTGGGCTTGAGTGACACCAAAATTGCTTTTAATTTGTTATGGAAAACTGCCTTGAGCTTCCAGAATAGTACCATATAAATTATTATATACACACTTAAATAGAAAAATGGCAAACGCATCAAAGGGGTTAGATCCAGCAGAAAAGCTCATAGATGGAGGTATTGAAATGGCTTATTCCCCATCTTCCCCTTCCCTCTAGCACCCTGCTGTTAGTCCCAAAAATCCTCTCTGCAGGTTGGGAGAGCCTCAGAAGTATCTACAGAACAATATAATGTACCATAGTGCCAAGGGGCATCAGGTAAATCTGCCTCCTCTCACTTCTCAAATAAACAACAGGCTGCTTGGAGAAATACCTACTCTAAGATGTTTTCAGCATGAACGGCTCTCCCCGCTTTTGCATTTGTATTCCTCTGCTGCTTTTGCTCATTTCCACAGATGTTTTTTGCAGTCCCAGGTGCAAAATCACAGTTTGTTTTCTCTTGTGGCACAGTATTGGACTTCCCTATTTCCAGGAATGTCTTTGCTGCATCACAAGAGGGAGCAAACTGCGTTTTTGTACCTGGAACTCCAAAAACCTCTGTGGAAATGAGTGAAAGTGGTGGAGGAATGCAAATGCATGAGCAGGGAGAGCTGTTCGTGTGGAAAATGTTGAACTCTTCTGGCAGCTTTTCTTCTGAATCCAGACCAGTTTCTATACCTGTTAAAATAACAGTCTTGTGCCATCTTAAAGACTAATACATTTATCATGGCATAAACTTTTAGAATCAGAACTCACTTCATCAAATGAATGCAATGTAGTGATATTTGTTACAAAAGGACATGCTACAATAAAATTATCAGTGCTTAAAGTGCTTGTAGACTTATTATTTTGGTTGCAGCTAACTAACATAGATATCCCCCTAGTTTACATGTTGCAATTCTTCTCTTATTCCTGTCTCTTTTAATAGTATGAGTACAAACTGCTGTATATTACTTGTTAATATAACATGGAATTCTTGCAGTGGTGGGCATGTTTCTGATGGAGTCATTTAGACCTCTTTGCACATTTTTCATAAAATTGAAACAATAGTGCATCATTCTGGATTAATCAAATTATATGATGAAACAGAATACAGATTCCCATTCCTGAGTCCTTAGTAAACATTATATATTAAGAGCAAACATGGAAATACATGTGCTCTAATCCAGTAGATATGGTTTTAGCAGTCAGACCCCTCCTCCCGCTGAGGGGCAGTTTATAGGTTAAAAGAGCCAGAAACATCATTCTTAATATCACCCCAATACCTTAAGTGCAAGGCAGTGCTTGGGCCCAAATGGACCAAGATGGATGTCACCCAGGCATCAACTTGAGAAATCAGTTTCAAGGTGTGAGTCAGAGCAGCTGGTTGGACTACTACCCCCTCTTTGCCCAGGAGAGAAGCAGGACTTCAGAACAATGGGTCACCCAGGATCTATTGATTCACCCAAAGTAATCCCATCAACACCCCAGCCTAACTTCCCTTTCATCCATTACCTTTATGAAGCTGTGGTTAAGCCACACTTAAGTCTATTCAGCTCCCCAATTACTTTTCCCATCTGGTGCTTGCAGAGCCATCAAGCCTCTCACACCTCTTTGTTCACTCCAATAACACCATTAAGTTATTTTTTCTGCAAGCATCTCAACCTGTACATTTTACCCTATAATTATGGCACCCTGCTACCCAGAAGTGTGTGTATGTGTATGTGTGCCTTAGATCCCTCCTCACACACCCACTTCCCTATGGGTCTACTCTTTTGCTTCCCAAAACGCTGGCCATTTTGCCCTTCAAGTGCTGCTTCCATGGACCTCTTCAAGATTGATAATTATCACCCTTCCCTAAAAATCTCTCCCCTTCCTCCCTGTTTTTTTTAGTTAGTTCAATTAATCAAGTTAGTTATTGTGTGTTTCAGTGCATGTAAGCATTTTCATTTTCTTTTTAATATTTTTTCCCAGTTTAACATCTGCCTGGTTTATTTTGAGAGTTCTCTTAAAGGAAAAAAATCCTGGTAGATATTTCAGTTACCCATCTGTCACTCCATCTCCAAACTAATTCCCCAAATTAAGGGAAGACCACCTACAATGGGTAACAATGGCATGCCCACGGGTATACTGTGCACACACAGGTCTGCACAAAGCTGTCCCATACTTTCAGTGGTCTTAGACTTCATGCACACCATGAACGTTCCCCATAGATGGAATATAGTCCTTCTCCAAAGAGCTCCAGGGTGCTATGGAACTTTGAATTGTGAGCAGGCTGTGAGTTATGTGTATGAAAGACTTTAACATATATAGTTTTGGCAGTTGTAAGGGATTTTGAAATATTTAAATGCCAGCAGTTTAATCCCAGGAAAAGATGCATTAAAACTGAGCTAAGTTTGTCAGTACTTGATAATTAAGTAACACATAACCAATGGTCAGGCCATGCACTTGTAAAATACTGGCATATTGCATTAATCGCTAAACTAAGAATTATAAACCTAGGAAATGCAGACCCAAAGTTAATTGCAGTGGGATGTGGGCTGAGTAGAAGCTGACATAATAAACCCATCATTATGGTAAAGACTTCTTCTTTGAGGGTATACACTGAAAGTAGACTGACCAGATTTTTTACAAAATATATTCTGCACTGTAAATATTTCCCTCAATATTTATTCAAGGAGAAAATCGAAGTTGTTTAGGTAGAACAGATATTTCTGAAAAATTAGTTCTGATGAACAATTTTAAAATACTTGTTGACTACAGTCACTTTCAAACATCACAATAAATCTCTATTCATTTGCTGTGCACATATTCTGTCCCCTCATCTCATTTATCCGTAATCATACTGAGCGCAATAAAAAGTTTAGTGATTTGGGAAGCCCGCAATAAATAATCTAATTTGCCATGACATCCAAATGCAGGTGTCTGGTCACCTGAATTTTGTTTCCTTCCTAAAACCGGATGCTATATGATCACTGCCAATTTAGAATCCCAGTTAGTAGGGAAGAAGTGAACTCTAGTTTACCTAGTTGTCTACAAAACTCCGCAGCAAAAAGAAGTTCTGTTGAAGGCTCCCCAAACCAAGAAGGTTTCAGCAGAGTTCCATGCATAAGGGAAGAAGGAAAGGAGGAGGAAGGAAAAATCTACAAGGATATAGATCAAGATGGTTGTGTTAGTCTGTAGCAGTAGAAAAGAGTAAGAGTCCAGTAGCATCTTAAAGACTAACAAAATTTGTGGTAGGGTATGAGCTTTCGTGAGTCACTGTTCACTTCTAATACTGCAGATCCATTAAGAAGAGATCAGTACCCCTCTCAGAGAGATGTACCCCCATTCCTTCTATAGAAATCTGTGCACTCAAACCTAATGCCTGGGTGGGGCAGGTAGTGGTCCAAGCCCCCTTCCAGAGCCTTCCTGATCTCCTTGTTGGCTTTACAGTGGGCTTGATCAATCCCCTTGGGGTACCATACACCCCACCAAATGAAGCAAGAAATCATGGCTGACCAAATTACCAAGACTCTAGGCCATTTCTCCTGCATATGTCACAAGTCTTCCTTGACCTGTGAAACCAGGGCCTTTACCTTGAGCAACCCAAGATCATTACCCCCAAAGTGAATAACCAACACTTGGGGAGGGGGACCTTGAGTCCCTTGAAATGATAGGCAGGAAGCCTGGCCAGTGAAGACCCCAACATCCATGCCACTCAATCATAACCCACTGGCTGAGTCCTAGCTGAGAGTCAATGGATGTTCTCCAAGCCCAATGAGCTGCCCAAAATACAAAACTATGGCCGCAGATGAGAACACATCTCCTCCCACCAGGAACAATAGCACCTAAAAAAAAAAGAACAGTTAAACCCAAACAAACAACTCAAAAGCCAAGAAGAGGATGCATGTAAGATTTGTAAACCAATGAATGCCACCTATCCAAGTGCTGAATATCTGTTTCCAAATAACCTAGAGCGGCAGCCATGGAGGCTGCCCCAATCTGAAAGGAATGGGTACCAAATTTCACTCCAGACAACCCTAGTTTAGCTAATGCATGTGACGTTGCTGTCCAAAATTGATGTTACATCAGTGGACTACAGTCCTCATGCTGAAACAAAAAACCCTCCCCTGGGCCACTAAATAACTTACTAAAGCAAACAGGGGGCATGATTACTGATCTGAACAAGGGTCCAAGGTGATTACTGACCCTCCATGACACTGATCTGCCAGCCATACGGGCAAGAAAACCAGAGCAGGCAAAGGCGGGAGGGGGGTTCCTGTAGTCACGGCAATGCATGGCCTGCCTGTAATGGCTAGGCCTAAAGCCTCCCTTGATGCTGTTGACCACCCAACTGCCAAAGAGTCCACCAGCCCAAAGAGCCTTCAGCTCCACCACCATTCCTGGCCCCAAGGGTCCTCTGCTCCATCACTGTCTTCTGGCTCAGAGAGCCCTCTGCTCCCCAACGTCCATTGTCTTACTGCCTCCATGGTCCACCGCCACAAGCAAGGGAGCTACCCAAGAGCTCCAACCTCACCGATTGCTATGATGAGACTTGTAAGGGACAGGGACAGAGCATCCATTGTCTTGAGAAGGCTCTGTTCCCCAGATCAGCTGTTTTATTTTTTTCCTCAGCTGATGTTGGCCAATCAGAGAGCAAGTAGAACAGCCAATCACCTAAGCTCTTCTCTCCAGGGAAAATTAATTGTTGAACTCCCTGTTTCTCTGATACAAGCAGCATCTTAAAAAGCCTGCTTTTTTGTGCAATCCATCACAGGGGGGCAGGAACAAACCATGGTTGCGCATGGGCAGGTCAAAGGAGAAAATGGAGGAGGGAGACCACTCCTCAGAGCCCCTGACTGGCCTATAAGGGGGCAGAATAGCCCAAGGGGAGGCAGAACCTGGCTTCCTCCCTTTTATCATGCTGGGTGGGTGATACCAGGGCTGGATTGGGCCCAGGAAGGGGTGGGTCCAAGGGGTCATGTAAAATGGGAAGCTCAACCTAGGCCAGGAGGAAGGAAGTAAGAACTGTGTACGCGGGGGGGGGGGGGTGCAAGAGCTCCATTCCTGGGAAGGAAGAGGGACCAGGTGTTAGAACTCTCTTTCCTTCACTCTCTCCTACTCAGCACCATCTAAGATGGTAGAGGGTGGTCAGACCAGTCAAGTATAAGAAGGTATAAAAATAGTGTACAAAAAGAATGGGAAAACAACAAAAGAATATAGATGGAATGAAAATGTTTATAATGAATACATACAAAAACGAATCCACGTGTTCCTATTCATAAAGCAAGTTCTAACAGCAGCTTCCAATCTCTTAATCACAACACAATAGTTGCATACTGTAAATTAAAATGTAATATTTATGTTTTAATGTGGAGCTCTGTTGTACAGCTGCAAATAATATTACAACAGATATTAAAGTTCCATAAATTATCAATAAGTTTTTGCACAGCTTCATAAACAGTAATGTTTGGTCAATCTTTTCTCTTCTTGACATTGGCCTAAAGAGGAAAATATTAACCCCAAACAAATGCAGCAAGCTCCATGCAAATAGAAATGAGGAAGATCAGGTGCTGTATGCTCTCCCAGGTTGAACATTTCTAGGATAAATTTTTCCCCTCTCATTTTGTTGTCAGTGCCAACCCCATAATAATAAGCAGTTTTATAAATTGACAGATTTATCATTTTGACATGCAATTTTCTGTGTACCTTTTCCAAAGCCATGGATAAGCCATGAAGATATTTGTATTTGGAAATAAACTGATTATGATGCTGCACAGATATTTGTCCAGTATTCATGTTATTATTCTCCAAATTCTAGCCTTCATCTTTAGGATTTATGGTGTCTTATGAAAATAAGTACAGGTTAAGACCTTCAAGCAAAATGTTGTTCTTCAGGAGTGAAAAGACAGTGGGTTAATCTTTCCTTACCTGGCAAGACAATGATCTATATATCTATTTGTCAACTGTGGCCCCACCTGCAGATATCTAGATTTGAAGATCAGATTTTTCTGTAAACCTGTTTACAGAAGTTTGCAGAAGTATCTGTTTTCTTTCTGTTTGGCCCTGTCAGGCTGCTGTTTCCTTTCAAAAAGTAAGGAAGGCTTCCTTTGCAGCAGATCTTACCAAGCTCCTGCTATCTTTAAAAATAGTTTTAAAAAATTTAAATGAGCATGTGTGTGTGTGTGACTGCATGTGTTGAATCAAGAAAAAGGGAAATTGGTTTTTATACTCTGCTTTTCTCTACCCTAAGCAGTCTCAAATGGCTTACAATCACCTTCCCTTCCCCTCCCCACAACAGGCACCTTGTGAGGCAAGTGGGGCTGAGAGAGTTCTGAGAGAACTGTCAATGGCCCAAGGTCACCCAGCAGGCTTCATATGGAGGAATGGGGAATCAAACCCAGCTCTCCAGATTAGAGTCTGCTGCTCTTAACCAATGCTCCCTCTAAGCTGTGGAGTCCTGTGAGCAAAAATTCTACTCTGTGAGGTGCTGGCATTAAAGTTGTGAGCATGCGATTTGGCTACTGCATAAATCAGTTTGCTCTGGAGCCATCCTTCCTGAGCAAAGAAAAAAAAGTGTGAGGCAGAGGCTAAAAAACTGTGAGCTAGTTCACGCTAACTCAGCTTAGAGGGAACACTGCTCTTAACCACTACACCACATTGGCTCCCAATAATCCAATTGCTATAAGACATATGTCTTCCCGCTGGGCATCCACTGTAAAAACTAGTAACTAGTAGTTCTACTTAGTATTCATTAATAATTAGTACCCTGATAAGTAATAGTACTACTACTATCTAGTACATAGTAATTAGTACTTTATTAGTTAATACTAAAACTATTTATGGAATTCCTGGAAAATTCCCAAGGAGAAGATATTGTGAAGGGCTGAGGTGTGGGATTCTGAGAGCTAAGCTACATGACACATTTGTTTATGAGTTGTATCCAGGTTCTGTGATTTGATAGTCACACATCTCTAAGAACATCACTTTAAAAACTATAGAAGCTGATCTTGTTGGTAAGGGGCAGTATGGTTGGAGGATGGGGTTTTTGCTCCCCGAAGACTTTTTCCTCATCCTAAAGAACTCCCAATTGGAAGTTATTCACATAGGTTTTGAACTACATGTGGTGTACTCTGAGCACTTCAGGGCTTGTCTCCAAGGATGAGTAGCTTGGAGCACTCACTTCTTGATCTTTTGGTAGGATCTGATTGGAAGAGAGTAATGCCATTGCCCAGCCTGCTGCTGCTGACACTTAAGTACCTGAACATAAAAATCAATATAGATTTTTCAGGTCACATTTTTTGTAATATTTAAAGTTATGCACACAAAAGCCTCAATGGAGTACAAGTATGGAATAGAACGTGAAAACTACATGAAATAAAATCATAATTTGTTGAAACCAACAGTTTTATTAGAGATTTCTATTACATGGCAGGTGGGAGGTTCTACCATCAAGTCACAGATGATTTATGGCAACCCTGTAGGGTTTCTAAAGCAAGAGATGCTCAGAGATGGTTTGCCATTGCCTGCCTCTGCATCATGACCCTGGTATTCCCTGAAGGTCTTCCATATAAATACTAGCCATGCCAACCCTACTTAGCTTCCAAGATCTGACAAGATTGGGCTAGCCTGAGCTATGCGGGTCAGGGCGTTATACAGAATCGGTGCAATTAATTAAACCTGCTGTTCCTGCACCCCACCCAAACCCAAAGCTTTAATTTGAAGTAAATTCTGAGGTTTCATGAATAAGTATAAGAGAACTTAGTTTGGGGCACATAAATCAATCTTTTCCCCACTCAATTTCCAGATTATTGTCTGGCCTTTTGACTAAATATCTATGTCTGTGGTGGTAGTGGAGATAATGGGGAAAACTTTGTGGCTGTATTTAATATGTACTTTCAGAAGGTCACTTATTATGCTTTGCACATTAAAGTGAGTATATGTGAATGAGTTGACAGAATAGCTTTACTCAGTCAGAAAATGTATTCATACAGCAAAACTGTGGATAAGGCAAAACACTTATTAGGAGAAGGAGATAATTTATTTTCAGCAATTCAGTATCCTTTAAACTTGAATCCGCATCATGATGTGTTATGCCCAGATCTGGCAAAAAACATGCCAGAGACTGGGTTAAATACATATTAAGGAAAAGGCTTTAGTCCATTTGCTATGAAAAATAATAGCCTTATATCGACTTATGTGGTGATTAAATTAAATGTCCTTCCAATATGTAGATTTAGATTCAGAAGGAATTTTCACACTGACAGGGAATTCAACCTTAGAATGGATAAAGCTTCTATGACATAAGAAGAAAAAGGCAGATTTTCTGTATGCTCTTATTCCTTAGGTATTTGTCCTAAAGAGAACTCACACAAAACTTTAGTAAGAGTTTATTCTTCTTTTAAAAGTCTACCCCCCTTTCTACCAGTTCTTCAACCAATTTAACAGTTTTTTTTCCACCATTCACTTGCTTTGTAGGAAACATATTTTTCCAGAACACTAAACATAGCTTATCTATTTAATATTTACTCCATTAACCTCTATCACCTTTCTCCCCAATGGGAGCCCAAAGTGGCTTACATTTTCCCCCCCTTCTTCATCTTATCCTCACAACAATCCTGTGATATAGTTACGGGTGTACAATTTCCACCCTAGGATTTTTTGGTTCAGATCTATTGGACCTGAAAAAATCCAGGATTTCCAAAAAATCCTGGATCCTAGGACCATTAAAAGATTTGGATCTGGGATTTTTTGGAAATCATGATTCTTTTTTCCAGGTCCAATAGACCTGTGAAGAAGGGGAAAAAACCCAGGGGGAAAAATCCCACACACTGCAGCAGCAAAGCTGCAAACCGAGTGATGGCTTTTCCTGTTGAAGTGGCACCCAATCCCTAAACTTTAAAGGGATTGCATAAGAAAGCCCCAAACAGCTGAGCAGTGGGAGCAGGTGCTCCCCTTGGCTCCGCTGCTTTTTGGGCTGTCTTCTGCAGTTCCTTTAAATGTGTCCCATTTAAAAGGACTGTAGAAGACAGCCCAAAAAACAGCTGAGCAGTTGGAGCAATCTGCTCCAGGTGCTCAGCTGTTTTTGTGTCTTTGCCGATCTTCCCAGTAATTTCCAAATATATCCAGGATTATTTGGGATTTTTTTTTT
>NW_015167095.1:384603-389645 GCF_001447785.1 Gekko japonicus | reverse complement strand
CCGAAATATACCCCAAAATACCGATAAGGTATACTTTTTGCTTGGGTCATTTGGATTTGAATGTACAGCTCTAACCCAAAGACATTCTGCAAGCTTCCTTGGCAAAGTGAGGGTTTGGATCTAGGCTTCCCAGAGCCTAGTCTAATGGTCTGACCATTATACCCCACTGAAACCAGAAATCTGCCTTTGGGCCAGCAGGGGCAGATGGAAATGCTCAGCTGTACATTGACCTATTGGAATCCTCTTCCCACTTCCTTTGCCACACATGGAAATGGAAGGACTACCCTTTGTATTCTTTCTGACAAACTTGGGATCAAGAAAAAGCCACAACACAAACCCTTTCCCCCCATTAAGTATCATAGCCATTTGATAATAACTAGTTTCATATGACTATGAAGAAATTTCATGAACTATAAAGATTTTTGTAACAGACAGTGAATCTATGAAGTCAGATGACAAGCCAACAGTATCAGGGATGCACACACTGGAAACGTTTTTTCTAAATCTCAGACGTGAGAAGGTGAAAATGACTGAGAACATCCCACTGAGTGAGGTGGAAAAGTTTACTAATGGCCTGTATACCAAATTAAATTTGCACCCTTTTATCCCCTTTCTATCATACACAATTTTCAGCAAATGACATGCCAGATCAATAATAATATTAATTTTCTTCTTTCATCCCTAATTCCACTACTGTGCACACATAGGTTCGATTAATAAGTAATACTGAGATCACTTCTCACTGTACTTTATTGTACCCATTGAGATTACCTTATGGACCACAATGGATATTTAAAAGAAATCTTTCAAACATGTAAGGCTGTAATTTGCAATCTTGTCTTAAATGAAGTCTCGAGTGGTAAGTTTCATTCTTTCTTCCTTTTTTGTACCGCTTACAGACCACTCCGTTTCGGGGGGGGGTGGATCGCCAACCTTTCACCACACACCGCTCTTTCTCCACATCAGGCAACCCTTGTACACCGACAGCTTGTCTTTCCGTAAAATGATCTACATGAATTTGGGGCCCTCCTTGGCCGTAGGCCACCCCCTCCCCACCCAGTCCAAGACCCGACAGAGAACCTTGTCCCGGACTGTGAGGTGGGCAACCTCCCACACATGGACCGGTCAATCGGGGAGAGCTTCCAAGAGGGTGACCATGTGGTCCGGGGCCGGATTAGGGTCCATGGCGAGCAGCGGAAAGTGGCTCAGGGCATCCGAGTGTCCCATGGCTTTCCCTGGCTGATGGACGATCACGTAGCTGTAGCCCGCCATGAAAATGGACCATCGCAGTACCATCTGTGGTGTTTGATGGTCGGGGGCCAGGAGACCAAGGAGGGGCTTATGGTCCATCACCATGATAAAGGGCCGGCCATAGAGATAGTTGTCGAATTTCTTAACGCCAACTCCTCCTTGTCGATTTGCATGTAATTGCGCTCTGCCGATGACAAGGTCCGGGAATAGTAAGCAACTGGGACCTTCCAGCCGTCTGGCAACCTGTGGCCCAGGACAGCCCCCACCCCGTACGGAGATGCATCACAGGCAAGCACCACCAGAAGCGACTCATCGAAGTGGTGCAGCACGGAATTAGAAGTCAGCAAGTCCTTGACCCCCATGAAAGCCAGGGTGTGCAAGAGCCCCCAAGCCAAAGGAGCATCCTTGTCCAGGAGGCGGTGGAGCGGTTTCACCACTGTGGCTTTCAGGGGCAAAAAAGCATGATAAAAATTGAGCAGGCCCAAGAAAGCCTGCAGTTCGAGCTTGGAAGAAGGAGGGAGGGCCTGTGTGATTGCCTGAATTTTAGCATCCGTGGAGTGGATTCCTTGGGCATCGACAGCATACCCAAGAAATTCAATGTGGGGCACCCCAAAGAGGCACTTTTCCTTCTTCACCTTGTGGCCGGCGTCGTCGAATCTCTGAAGAACCGCCCGGAGCCACTCGGCAAAGGTGGCAGTGTCCGGTGCAGCGATGATCACATCATCTAAAAATGGCTGCACTCCTGGGAGGCCTTTAAGAAGGGAGTCCATCAATGCTTGGAAAACCCCTGGTGTCACACATACCCCAAAACTGCAGTCTGGTCACCCTAAATCCCCCTTGTGTGTCGCAATGGTCTGTGCCTCCACGGAGGCCTCATCTACCAGCAACTGCTGGTAGGCCTGAGCCAAATCCAGTTTACCAAAGACCCGAGCCCCCGCCAGAGTAGCCAACACATGGCTTACCACCAGCACCGGGTCAGTGTGGTCCTGTAAAGCCTTGTTAATTGTGCACTTATAATCTGCACAAATCTGAACATCCCCGTTAGGCTTTACTGGCGTGATGATGGAGATCTCTCATTGTGTGGACGCCACCGGTTCTAGCACCCCCTGCTCGACAAGGCGATCAATCTCTGCCTCAATCTTCTGTTTCATGGTGATGGGAGGGAGACGGCCCTTGATGCGGATAGGCCGTATGGCAGGGTCAAGGTTGAGAGAAATGGGGCCCCAGTGTACTGCCCTAAGGTCCCATCAAAAACCCTGGGGAATTCTGCACAAACCGCGGAAAAGTCCTGCGGCTGGATCTGGTTCACGCCCGATATCGTAAGTCCCAGGGGCCCAAACCAGGAAAGACCCAACAAACTTGTGAGGCACCCCTCCACCACCACCAAGTCCAACAGTCCCGAGAAATCTCTAAACTGTACCTGAAACTTGCCCCAGCCCCGAACCTCCACAGGGTTCTTATTAAAGTCCCACAACTGCAGACCCTGTGGTTTGTGCAGGCGGGGTCCCCCTTTTGGGCATAGGGAGCGGAAGGTCTCGGCTGAGATGATGGAAAATGACAAGCCCGTGCCAATTTCCATTTGGCAGGGAGCCCCTCTATAACAACAGTCACATGCACTTTGTTGGGGCCATCATGGGGCAAGTTACATACCATCTGTTGGTGGTGGGCCAAGAGGGATTGAAGATCCGTAGCCTCTGGCACTGTCCCTTGGAGCGGCAGACCTAGGCGAGATGTCCGGCCTTGTTGCAGGAGTGGCAGATGTCATCCCGGAATCAGCAAGACTGGTGCTCGTGGGCATCGCCACAGCTGGCACAGGCCGCGCATGTCAAGGTAGGCTTCACCGCTGTGCCTCCGGCAGTGCATTGAGGGTGCTGGGATGGACAGTGCTGGACCTGCAGGATCTCCTCATCCTCAGAGGTGTCGGAGCCTACCGTAGCTTGTGTGCAGTGGACCACCTTGGTGCGGTGGTCCTAGTGCGACTTCTCATAGGCGGTGGCCTCTCAATCACTTTGTCGAGGTCGAGCGTGTCCCGGCTGATGAGTTTCCTCTGGTAAGCCCAGCAGGAACTAGTTGAGGAGAGTGTCAGCCAGGTCTGGAAAGGAACACCTTGTGGCGGCCCGACAAAGGCCCGCCAAGAAGTCAGAGGCCATCTTGTCTGGCCCCTGGACTCGTGCAAAGAAGTCAATCCTCTCCACAATTTTTTTGGGCTTGGGGGCAAGGTGATCGGACAGCGCCTTGACCAAGGAAACATACATTTTGTCCTTGATCAGCTGGGGCACGATCAGATCCTTGAGCAGGAGATGTTCCTCCATCCCACAGTACCGGAGGAGGTGCACCTTCTTCTTTCCCAGGTCAGTGATGTCGTTGATCATGAAGTGGCTCTTGAGCATCTTGAGCCACATCTCCCATTCTGTGGGGCAAGACTCTTGGTGGCTGTGGCCATCTTACCCAACCCACGTGGAGGTTGCGGCTCGGGAGCGATGGTAGGAGATGGAGTGGGGAGTGCTGCTTTCGGGGTCAGCGGTGCGGTGCTTGGAGTTGGGAGCGGTGTGGTGAGCGGTGACTGGAGATCCTGGGCATGAGGCAGAGCGGCATGCGGTGATCACAGCGCTGGGGCTCGATGCGATGCTCGGTGCATGGTCTCTGTTCATTGAAGGGTGGATCCCATCCTCATCACCAGTGAAAAGTATGCAGACAGATGAGTGATTTCAGCTAACGTACTTTTATTAGTGAGGAACAAGACAAGTTGCTCAGCTCACAGGCCGGCTTATATGTGCACAGAAACCCACATCCCAAACACACCCCACTCTGTGTATTGGCTATTTACAGTGGCTGAGAGTTCCATAGGCTCTCAGCCCGGAGCCTAGGCCCCTATTGGTGCGGTCTATGATCTGCAGAGTCCATTGTCCTTGGAAGTGAAGCTCGACGGCTTCTGATGACTGCGTGGAGCCCTGGCCTCGCACATGGTCAGGCCTGAGTATATTACATAGGTGCTGGCCGCTGCATGGTCCCTTTTCACCTGGTGGTGTAAGCCAGCCAGCAGCCTCCAACTGGGCATGCTGCTGAGTGACTCCACCCCTAAGACTCCTTAAGGGAGTTCCCAAACTGGATGAAGTGGGCACACAGGACAAGCCTCCCCCCAAAAGGATTTGCCCCAATGCCCAAACTGTCACAGAGCAGGGTGACCCCACACCACAAGCAGAAGCAGGGGGAGAAATGGTTGTGGTGTGGGCTTAAGTAGATGAAGGGGGCCGCTCCACCCCACCCCTCAAGGGCCAGCCTCTGAAGACAAAGCTGGCCAGCCCTGCCAGTGGTCAATCCCACCCTCTTCAACCTAGAGGGCAGCATGATGCTGGTGATCATCTTCCTTGCCTCGCCCCCCTCCCCCGATCCACAAATTGTGTTGTCTGGGTAAGTCCGTGCCATGCTTCATGAAGCTGCTTTAGGTGTTACTATTGCCTAACTTCTCACATACACTTTAATATTAACAATGAGTACATGTAATTGCCTCAAGAAGGAGGAGTCCATTATTCTCTCTGTCTGATATATGGCAGGGTTGATATTCTAAGGAAGTACCACAATCCCCGTGAGGGTAACAAACCATGGAGGTACAGACTCAAGAAAGGGGAGGGGGTCTTTTCCATTGAAACCAATGGGAAATAATAATGAAAAATAATTATAAAATTGAAGCAATGATAACAAAACAGTGTTAAGTCGCCCACTTAACAAAGAGTCGGAGAGTGATTCAGCAAGAATGCGGCTTTTATTCTTCAACTCAAACTCACTTCCAA
>NW_015167095.1:381164-383901 GCF_001447785.1 Gekko japonicus | reverse complement strand
CGTAAGTTGCACCACATACATTCGGGACCCAAGGATTTCAGAAATGGTGGCTGCTAGCCACGAGTGTCCCCCTGCGTAGTTCCTTGCATAGACTCTATCACCACATTCGTATGTGCGGACCTTAGTGAGAGCACTCTGCTGTGGGGCCTTAAGTCGTTTAAGTCTGGATGTAGCCTATCCAGTAAAGACGCTAGGCGTCGCCCCATCAGCAGCTTGGCCGGGCTGCGGCCTGTGGCAGAGCACGGTGTTACATGCTGGCGTAGGAGGAATGAAGCCAGTTTAACACCCCTGTCCACTTGCGTGAGCTTTGCGAGGGCCTCTTTGGTCATGCGGACCATTCTTTCCGCCTCCCAGGGATGCCAGTATGTGGCTGATGACGGGTACAGGGTACGAATGCTGCTGCAAGGCGCGGTTGATAGTGCACTTGTAGTCAGCGCAGATTCCTACTGACCCGTCTGGTTTCACGGGTGTCACTATAGGGGTTTCCCACTTGGTGAAGGGAACGGGCTCCAACACCCCCTGTGCTATTAGCTTATCGAGCTCCGCCTCTATTTTGGGTTTGAGCGGAATGGGCACCTTCCTATATTTTAAGCGGATAGGGGTCACGGCAGGATCCAATTCAAACGACACTGGGGGCCCTTTATACTTCCCCAAACCGCCCCCAAACACATCCGGAAATTCTGTATACAGTACTGCCCATTTATTTTCAACCACAGTATTGACACCAGTAACAGCAATTCCTAGAGGGCCAAACCAATCCAACCCGAGCAAGTTTGTTCGGTTTCCCTCAGCTACCAAACATGATAGAACTGCACGTTTCCCCTTGAATTCAACAGTAAAAGTATCCCTCCCCGCCAGAGGAATTCGCTTTCCTTGAAAATCAGACAATCGAGTGTCCGCAGCCTTCAACCGCTGACGACTCCACCTAAGGAACAGTTGGTGCCATGTCTGCGTAGACAACACCGTCACCGACGATCTGGAGTCCACTTCCATCTCACATGGAACACCGTCGAGGTGGACGTGGATCTTACTGTGGCTCTCTGTGCGAAGGACGGTAGACTTGGCTGACAGGCTTCCGGTCATCTGGCAGCTCGTTTCTTTGGTTGCGGCTCGGGAACACGGATGCCGGGGAGGAGATTCTGGCACCGAGTTGTGCGATGCTCTGCAAACTCGAGCGACGTGCCCCCGCTTACCACACGTCCAGCAGTCGAGATCCTTGGCTCAAAAGTGCTCACGCCGATGCTTCCCGCCACAACCGGAGCATGATGGTTTGTCAGCAGGTTTCCGTTGGGTCCGCTTGCTCACCCCCGCCTTTACCGTGCAGACGTCATCCCCGCTCGCATCGCTGGCCATCTGTTGGTGGACACGCTGCTCAGTCACTGCAAGTCGCTGTCTCACCTCCCTGGTTGATCTGTCAGCAGCTTCTGCTGCGACAGCCTCCGCATATGCAATGGCCCACGTTAGCGTCTTGTTTGCGAAAAGACGTTGCTGTAGCCGCTCGTCCTTCATGCTGCAGACGAGTCGATCTCGGAGGGCCTCCTCTACGTTCGTGAAGTTGCAACGCCTTGCTGCCGTGCGCAGGGCCGCCACATATTCAGCCACGGATTCGTTCGGCGCTTGGCCCCGCTTGTAAAAAGCGTGCCGACAGGCGATCTCGGACGGCTGTGGAGAGAAGTGTGATTTCAACTTATCCGTCAAATCCTTGAAGGATACCGTTTTGATATCATCTGGCACCACCAGCGACCGGGCGATGTCGAAAACATTCTTCCCACACAAGCTGAGAAGGGTCGCCCTCTTCTTCTCCTCCGTCGTAATGTCATTAGCTTCGAGCTGGAACTCAAACCTTGTGAGGTAAGCGTCCCAGTCCTCGGTGGTCAGTTCGAACGCCTCGAACTTCTGGCTGCTTGTGGCCATCCTCACAGGAGCTGCCACCGGAGCGGGTGGTGCCTGCTGCTGATCGGCCACGGCGATTTGCTCGCTGTTGTCCGTCGTGGGTGCTGTACTAGCGGGGCTGTCTACCCGCACTAGAATCCCATCCTCGTCGCCAATTGTTAAGTCGCCCACTTAACAAAAAGTCAGAGAGTGATTCAGCAAGAATGCGGCTTTTATTCTTCAACTCGAACTCACTTCCAACACGGATCAACATCAGTCAGCCAGAACAGCTTTAACACAGCAGCTGCTCTGTATTTAAACATTCCCGGCTAATATAGCCACGCCCACTGTACAAATAACAACCTATCAGGTTGAATAGATAATGACCAATCACAATCGCTCCCGCTCTGTAATGTGATTGGAAGACACATCCTGGGCTATTGCTCCTATTGGTTACATTAGGATCCTAGCCCAGGCCGAAGCTTTACATGAGATGGTAATGAGCTGGTTCACATACAGCAGTTCCATACAGTTAGTGCATTCAGGTCCATCTGAACACATAACAAACAGAATAATACAAAGCAACTCAGTAACTAAACAATCCCTTTGAGAATCCGATATATATATATAATTCCCTTATGTATTGGCCATTTCCAGCTCTCCCATTGGCTATGCAGTGCGCTCCATTGGGAATTGGTTTGGGCACAATTCTTCCACATGTCTGCCTTCCCTGTGCATTTTAACAGTTGTTGAATCAGTTTATTTGCTTCCACATTCCTTAGATAATGGCAATTTTCAAGGGAGGTTGCTGCCAAGACCCCCTCCAACCAGCCCATGACTCAGACACAGTTTCCTCAGTGGAAGA